>NC_142524.1:5857500-5862500 GCF_964205215.1 Stylophora pistillata | reverse complement strand
GTTTAATAATGTTCGCTTTGTTTTAAGTTGACTTTATTGGATTAAAAAATTACTGGGAGAAGCAGTAGTTCTCATTGTGGTCCTCTAAAACTTCAAATTCAAATAGCAAAACTGCGAAGAAAAAATACAATTAAAAATGAAAAATTATTTAAAAATTTCTGCTTATGGTAAAATTGCCCACTCTAGAGTTCCGATCTATATATTTCTTGTATAGTTGATTTCTAAATTTGCAAAGGGAAGTGAGACCCCTTTTAGTACTGTCTTGGTTGTTCCATAATCTATTGCCACTTCCAAGAAATGAACGTTTGCCGGTCAGGGTGCTAAAAAAAGGTATGGATAAGTCCAAATTAGTTGACGCCCGGGTTGTGTAATTATGTCTATTTTTAACATAACGAATATAATGATTAAAGTAATCAGGTCATTTCCCATGGATGATGTTATGCATAATACACAATTTCCTTTAGTATGTCACTAATGGGTATCCAACCTAATCTCTTAAAATGGCCAACTGTTCTTTCAGTGCGCATTTAAAATTACTCTGGCACAACGTTTTTTAATTCTAAGGAGCCTTTGTAAATTATCAATCTTAGTGTTTCCCCACACTAAACAACAGTATTTGGAGGTTGGTTAACTGAAAGCGTTGTATAGCAAAATCCTAAGTGATAGATTCAGGTACTTTCTGGCTCTTTTAAGACGATTTACCCTAGAATTTAATTTAGTGATCATGTAATCTATCATTGGCTATTTCAGTTAAGATGTTTGTCTATCTTTACACCACGCAGCATTTCGTTGACGGCCTCTTCGATTTCAGTGCCTCGCAACAAAAGGTTAAGCGATGGGTTTGTGCAGTAGGAAAGTTTTTGCTTGGTTCCAGCAAATAGCTGTTTTGTTTTCTAAGCGTTTGGGACCATCTTGTTTTGCGAGAACCAGTGATTCGCTTTGTTGAGACTTCTCTGAAGTCCGTGTTGGATATGCAAGGGATTAGAATTAGCTATCTATAATGAAGTGTCATCGGCGTAAATATCCACATTGCAATCAGATATTGCAAGTGGAAGATCATTGATATACAACAAGTGAAGGATGGGCCCCAAAATAGAACCTTGTGGAACGCCTCGAGTAATTAGTAGTGCGTCAGAGAGTGATCCATTGATACGTACAACAGCGCTGTGTTCGATCGTGTAGGTACTGATTTTTGATAAAAGTAAGCTGTGATCTGCCAGATCAAAAGCTACAACCGTAGATAATTTGAAAGTTTACCAATTCAACTGAAAAGGAAATTAATATTCTGATGCGCTTATGTTGATCAACTCCTTTTTTCCACTCATCTGGAGTTAAAATTTGCAATTAGTGATAATCAGTCATTTGCTAACGCCACTTTTCGCTTTTCGTTTTATTTAAAGCACTTAGCTTTGATTAAACATAATTGTAATGATCATCAATATTATCCAGCCGTCGTTTTTGTTGTTGTTTTATATTTGTCATTATTCTTTTTCTGGTATAATTGATGTCCGTTATAAAGGCATTCGGTAATTTTGCATTGCACATGCGTCAGGTGCATAATTTCATACGTAACTAGTGCGGGCACATTATAATTAAAAAATGGCGGCTTTGAATCTTTTCATATTAGGAACGATTTTCTCTGCCTTCTCCAATCGTATCTATTGAAATTCGAGGAAAACAAAATGGAGTGTTACTCGAGGGACTGGTTGCTAACCGCAGTTTATTCTGACTCACCAAAGACATTAGAGCACCCAATATATAAAAAAATCGATTGATGATCGAGAAATCAAGTGTAAGCGCCAAAGATATTGCGACCATCCTTCAGAAATATAGCCCATAGCGACGAATTCACACCAAGTCGTTGCTGGACAAGGCCAAGGCGATTGTCAATGTAGGAAAATGAACAATTTTTGGAATGCTTATTCAGCAAATACTCAAAATATAATCGTCCTGAAATTAAAGGAACTATATCAGCATCTAGAAAGACCTGCTGCTCTATAAAAAGCTCAGGGACTCCCCTTTTTCATTTTGAAACTTAACGTTGTCATAGAAAAAGCCCAATATGTTGGGTTTGAAAAAAATATCGGTGCAGATTTTCAAAGCACTAACTAACCTTAAGAAATTGACTCAAAGCGAATTTGAATGGATTAAGTAATTAAAAAGCCTACTTTGATATGTCGATGTATTTACAGGCGACTGGAGAATAACAAAATCACCTTTTTACCTGAGGGATTGTTTGACAACTTGGTCAACCTGGAATGGCTGTAAGTGGACACGATACTGTCTAGGTTACTCTGCTGGTTTGTTAGTGCCCGCTTTGTTTTGTGCTAGAAATTGAAAAAGGAGGAAAACAAAATGTAGTGTTCTTTAGGGACTGGATGCTATTTGCAGTGTGTTATGACTCAACAAAAACATAAGAAGATGCAATATAGAAATCGAACGGTGATCGAGAAATTAAGTGTAAGCGCCAAAGATATTGCGACCATCCTCCAGAAAGATAGCCTATAGCAGTATTTATAAGGAACTGCTGCTCTATAACGAGCTCGGGACTCCCCTTTTTTAACTCAAAACTTAAAGTTGTCATAAAATACAAAATACCAATAGGTAGGGTTTGAAAAAAACATCGATAAAGGTACTTTTTTAGAGGATTAACCCACATTAAAAAATTAACTCAAAGCAAATTTGAATAAATTAACTAGTTAATTAAAAAGCCTACTTTGATATTTAAGTGGATGTTTTGACAGGAAACTGCAGAATAACTAACCTTAAAAAATTGACTCAAAGCAAATTTGAATAGATTAAGTAATTAAAAAGCCTACTTTGATAAGTCGATGTTTTCACAGGCGACTGCAGAATAACAGTATCACCTTTTTACCTGAGGGATTGTTTGACAACTTGGTCAACCTGAGACGGCTGTGAGTGAACACGAGTTTGTGTAGTTTACTCTACTGGTTTGTTAGTGCCAGCTTTGTTTTGTGCTGAATTGATATTCTGAAGGGCTTATGTTGTTCAGCTCGGTTTCTCTAGTCATGGGGAGTCAAACTTCATATTTTCGTAGCACTAGTTGTATTTACGTTTATTACGTTCGTAACAATAATTTTTGCTCGCGACTCACGTCAGCTATATCGCTTTATGCGTTAGTGCGATTCCACGCTAAATACCCTCTCTTCCGGTTGACGTATTGACCAATCAGAGCGCGTGTTTACTTTAAGCTATGCGATTCTAGTGATAATCAGTCCATTTAGTACCGCCAATTTTCGCTTTTTTTTTATTTAAAGCGCTTAGCTTTGATTAAACATAAAAGTAGTGAACATCATTACTATCCAGCCATTGTTTTTGTTTTTATTTTGTTTTAATATCATTATTCTTTTTCTGGTGTAATTGATGTCGTTTCCAAGGGCATGCTGTAAGTTTGCATTGGACATGCGTAAGATGCATAATGGCGGCTTTTATTCTTTTCATATAAGAAACGATAGTCTCTGCCTTCTCTGATCGTATCAATTAAAATTCGAGGAAAACAAAGTGGAGTGTTTCTTTAGGGACTGGTTGCTATATGCAGTGTGTTACGACACAACAAAGTCATAAGAAGACGCAATATATAAAGACATCGAACGGTGATAGAGAAATTTAGTGTAAGCCGCAACCATATCGGGACCATCCTCATAAAAAAAAAAAAATAGCCTATAGCAGTGAATTCACACCCAGTCGTTGCTGGACACGGCCAAGCCGATTGTCGATGTAGGAAAATGAACAATTTTTGGAAATTCTAATTTAGCAATACTCAAAGTATTAATTAATAACCTTAAAAAATTATCTAGCAATTTTGACTCATACGATTATTCAGAACAACTGACAGAAAACATTGATTAATATGTTGATGTTTCCACAGACTTCTATCGTCAAATCAAATAAAAAATCTACCTGAGGGATTGTTTACCAAATTGACCAAGTTGAGAACCCTGTGGGTTGAAAAATAAGATAATCTACCTTATCTAATTAACTTGCGAGTTTTTCTCAGTAATAACTGATAGGCTTTTTTTTCGAGGGGGACAGGAACACTGTAGCCTCTTAGAGTAAACGGCTTGAATGAAAATTTATATGATTATAGCACTGAGTCTTTCTTCTTTTTGTGGTTTGTTGTTTTTTGTTGTTCATTTTGTGAATGAAAATGTAATATTTTATTGATTATTATTTTTTTGTTTTTCGTTATGTAAATTAAAACGTGTTATTTTACTGATTAAGTTTTGTGTAGAAAGCAGTTCACACTTAAGGTGATTGGATATTAACTGACCCATTGGTTCATGTTTTTTTAACTGATCTTCAGTCGACTTCTGATAAATTGGGCCCTCGTTAACTTGAAGCTACAATACTAAAAAAAACTATTTCCCCTTCGAAGTTTAAACAGATCTCGTTTTAAGAGCGTGTCTAAGAGAAAACCGGGCAGAACCGGGCAGGGGCGATAAACCTCAAATCACCGATTTGGCTCAAACTTCGCAAAAATGTTAAGTATCATGAGTCAACAAATATGTGAAAATAATGAGTCAAAATATTTAATTCCCTGGGAGATATAGGGTCCCCCTGGGAAAACCCCCATTTCCTGCATTTTTTGCATAATTAATTAGCTAACTTTACATAGCTGCTGTGACAAACTAGAAATTCATCTGCAAATTCAATCAACTGGGTTGTATTCTATATCTATCAGAATTTAAGAAAATTGAATTGTTTGTACTTTTTTTATTCTATTTCTTCCCTTACCTCTCGCTTAAGTAAAGACGACTTTTTCTGGTTTTGACAAAGTCATAAAATAAGGGTATTTTAAGGCGCAATATCTCCGATGAGCAACCACTTCTGATCGTTATTGCTATATGGGTAGTGAAAGCCATCGCTGGACTTCCAAAATCAGTAATAAAATTTTTGGGCAATTTATTTCATAACCCGTGCTGATGTGAAATTTACATCTACCTCACGCTTTTTGGTCTTAATTATCAAAATTCCATATA
>NC_142524.1:5752500-5852500 GCF_964205215.1 Stylophora pistillata | reverse complement strand
TCGCCGGAAACTTTTTAAATGATAAACTAGACACGTTACAAGTACGAGTACATGATGTGTTTCAGGGTTAAAAATGTTATCGTGACCCCGAACACAACCATACACGTTCATGTAACGTCTGAAAAATGTCACGTACGTACAACACCTTAAGCCACCTTACGTTGTTGCGGATGCCTTCCGTTTGCTTCATGTCTATGACTCCCAATGAGTCTATGACTCCCAAACACATCACGTACTCATCCAAAAAAATGTCACTGCTCAACAGCATCTTGGGGACATCTTAACACTTGCTTCACACGATGCGTACAGGTCGAAAATAGATATTTAAATAGGTAAGATTTACCATACTTGTAAAAACTCCTTGATGAAGTCTGCTATTGTCAGACGAAACGTGTAGGAGATTAAATAAAGTATGCTCACTGATTTATCATTCACAAAAAGGTTTCGATTAAGAAAAAACAAAACAAAACAAAATAAAAGTGTCATCTTGCTCCTAAGCTGGGTGGAGTCAAGGGCTGCTATGCAACAGTGTGTCGTGATGATGATGATGATGATGATGATGATAGTTTATTAACAATTCTGGCAGTTAAAAAAACTGAATAAACAGTGTAATTTTACAAGGATATTAATAAGAATCTTGCTAGATGCCAATAATAAAGTCTATTTACAATAATAGGTCTTAAGTATTACAATAATAATAGTAAGCATTACAATAATAATTGAGTCTACGAATACCTAAAATCAAAAAAAGTCATTTGCTATTTTTGTTCTTTTCACTGTTGTTATGGCTTTGGTATTTCCTGATCTCAACTGATAAGGTACGAAACTTGTCATAGCTTGCGGAGCTAAGAAAGATATGGGGTGGTCTTCATTCCTCATTTCCGCCATCAACTTTTTACAAACGGATATCCTACGATCTACCAACAATGTCAATTTTGCCTGGTCTAGGCCGGGCTTGTTGATAACTAAAATTTGGGAATATAATTTTAAGGCTCTCTTTGTATGGATTCAATAGCATCAGAGAGCTATGCGGGAATGTCTTGCCACACTTCCGCAGCATACTCTAGGACCGATCTAAGATTACAAGTGTAAACCCTAAGCATGTCTTCTGGCATAACTCCTGCGCGTTTCAACAACATTAGAGCGTATAATTTCTTAGCTGCCTTGGCAGTTACATATTCAACGTGAGTATTTCATTTAAGGTCATCTCTAATTACAACTCCAAGAAGCTTATAAGTTCCTACTCGCTCCACTTCTTGATTTCCAACAGTTATAGGTCGTATTGCAGTAATCGAATTCTATATGAAATTTACTTACGTTTCTTTACATTTTTTGGGATTTAATTTCATCCTGTGTTCTATGCAATAATCATGTATTTCTCTGACAACTACATCTAGTATACTAACGGAGTTTCATGGAATAATCTCAAATGCAGTAGTGTCATCAACATACTTCGTACGCACATGCCAATTACTGAGGAGCTTGTTTATCATAACAGTAAAGAGCGTTAATCCGAGTTTTGTTCCCCGTGGGACGCCACCATTGACTTGTTTCCATGGTGACAGGGAGGAGCTAATACGTACAGCCTGTGATCGGTTGGTAAGAAAGGAACGTATCCAAAAAAACAGAGTTTGATCGATGTTGAACAATCTGAGTTCATCTAGTAATATTGAGTGGTCTATGATATCAAAACCTTTAGTAAAATCAGCAAAAAATATTCGAACTGAGCAGTTACCAGAATCAATAGCTTCGTGTATAGCTTGCATTAAATAACTTAATGCGTGCACTGTAGAGTGTCCATGGCGTGCATATTGACGTGGGTCAATAGAGTCAAACACCTGATCTAACAGTCTTTCGTTTATAAAACCCTCTAGTACTTTTGCTAAACAGCTTGTAAGTGCAATTCGTCTCAAGTCTGACTTAATGTTTTGAGGAGGGCAAGCTTTATGGACTGGTGAGATAATTGACTGTTTTAAAGTTTCAGGTACGAAACCTTCTCTCAGTGATTGATTGTAAATATCTTGAATCAATGGTGCTAATTCGGGTGCAAATTGCTTCAACAATTTTTTCGATATTCCATCTGGTCCCACCGCTTTATGCTGGGGCGGATCCAGGGGTGGTTCGGGTGGTTCGGTCGAACCCCCTAAATTTTCCCCCAGAACGCTGGAAATCATGTTTCCGAAGACCTAATTTTCAAAATCTTGGACCCCTCAGAAGGGGAACAATTCTCCGAACCCCCCTCTGAATCCCCCTTGACTAAATCCTGGATCCGCCCCAGTTATGTATGGACAATTTGCGCAAGTCAGATGAAACTTCCTCTAAGGAAACAAGCAACTCTGGTGGAATTACGTTGGGCGGAGTTTGGATTGGCATCAAAGGTTCGAACTCTTGGGTTATATTAGTGAAGAAATCGTTAATTTTAGTCGCTAGTTCTGCAGGACTAGTGATGACGTTACTTAGGAATTGATGGTACCATTCCAATTTACCAGATGTGTCCTGCCCCGTCAGAGATTTGATGTCTTTCCACCATTTCTTGGGGTTAGTTTCAGCCAGACCTTCCACTTTGATGTTATAATAGGAGCGCTTAGCCATCCGCACAAGCAATGACCAAACATACCATGACCGGCGTACAGGCATTGAATAACTTGTCGTACGAGAATAGAGGCTCGAGAATGTGGCGTGCTTACGATATTGGAGGTGGAAAGTTTTATAGCGCAGACCAGCTGGCACGGTTTGGAACACCCCAGGGCCCCACTAGGCTCGTCACAGTGGAAACCTTCAGCAACCCAAACGTAGAAGCAGGTAGTTATCTGTATCCTGCACAGATGTCCTTAACCTGGGTCATCACAAGAACTACCCAATCCGTCACAGAGAGAAGAAGAAAGCTAGATATTTTCGTGTCAAGAGGAATGGTGTATCAAGGTGTTTCAGTAGTTCGCTGCCCTCCAAAAGCACCTTGACATCGGCAAACACTTGGTGAGGCTGACAAAAGAATCTGTTTGCGACACGATCAAGAGAAAATGGATGGAGGCTGTCCCGCCATTCCGTAGGTGTTGGCTACGTTCATGGTCAGACCTCACCCAAAGATCCGGACGAACAATCCCAGGTGGACCTAGGATGGGCCCTTCGGAAAACACGGAAAGTAGTTGCCTTCTCTCAGAAAGCAAATAATTATCTCGTAAACGTGTTCTGGACAGGGGAGAAAACTGTTAAGAAGGCAACAGCTTCAGACGTGGCTTCCCGAATGCAGAGTTAAAGAGACGAAACTGGCCAGAAAATGTTCTCCAAGACTGAGTGATTGTCAGAGCAGCAGATTGGTCGATACTTCAACCGACTATCTGCTCTAACCAGAACTGGTTTACTACAGAGGTCCCCCACTCTAAGTATGACTGAGGATGAAGAGGCTGATGCAGATGATCTAGCCTCAGATGTTGAAAATGACCAAACAAGGCAGATGATAAGGTGGGACCTTGAACTTTAGATTATTCATTTATCCTCTTTCAGTTGCCAGCTGCCGAAGGTAGGTTTTTTATCAATTGCGCATTATAACTCGTTGTTTAATTTGCGAGCAAATAGAGCGTAGCTAATCGTGAGAATTTACATTCATCATTCAATTTATAGTTAGCCCTATTCAGACTTTCTAGAAGTCCACATCTGATTCAATTTTGTAACTTTTTAGCGTATGTGAAGTGGCAAAATTTAGTCGAAGACCGCAGGGTAGGGCACAGCTACCATTAGGTTACTAAAAAAACAGACCTTTGCCTCTTGCTTTTCGTTAAAATTTATCGTCATGCTTCCGAAAACAACTGGATATTTTTCGAATTTTTTTCATCATTACCTAACTTGAATGGAACTTGCGCGGAGCCCACTGATCAAAATATTGCGGCCTCATTCTTTGAGTAACGCAATTTAAGATCGAGCACGAGAGAGATGCAAATTTTATTCATGTAGTTACAGCGTGTTTAAAAAAAAAATGCAGATATTATTTTGATCAAAAAGGAAGGAAAGAGCAAAGAGATCTACAGAATTTTCGAAAGTTGTTCCCTAGGAGACAGCGTGAACAACGCGTTTGAATAATTCATATCCCAATGAAACGTTTCCAACTCACACTACAGATATTTAGTTCGGCCAAGTTCTGCATGGAAATGTTCGATAGTAGTATGTGACAACGATAACACCATTTTAGGTTTATTTTCTGGAATGATAGCGCAGTTTATTGATTTTACATAGCTATTCAAATTTCCTTTCAAGCGAGAAGGCAGAGCTTCTCGTCTGTAATGCAAACGGAAACTTGTAGGTCAACAAGAATGCGGCGTGCGATTTTAAAATCTCCTCTTCCCTGTTACAATCTCTTGATTGTACACTATGATAATAAACAATAAAATTAAAGACTAATCAATGTTTATTGCCGTAAGAAAGCCACATTTGCCTACTTTTTAGCAAATCTCCTAAATAAACGACAGAAGGGACAAAGGGTACGATTCTCCAATCAATATTTCGCCTATATGCCTCTCCTTAAGCGTGAAATTTCCAATTTCTACCGAGAATCTGGAAAGTTGCTTACATTTCTTATCTTCTTTGATGAATTATCTTGTTTAACGAGCTATGAAATGATGGTATACTTGCCTAAATAACTGCCTACAGCTAGAATTGCGTGACAGGTGTAGTTGAGAGAAGCTTTCACAGTCGCAGATTTCAAAAGGCATTCCAGACAAAAATATGGTAGTGCCCAAAGATATTTTAATGATTTTCAGAGATAAAATAATGGAATAGAAAGGGGTGTTGAAATTAGTGTCGTAGCTTTCTGGCAAGGGGAGATATTTGATCTCAAAGTTACCAAATATTTGAGTGAATCGAAAAGTGTAAAAACAAACTACTTTACTCACCTCTGTTGATTGACAAGCCGTCATTCAAATGGATTGGAACTTGTATAGTGCGTTTATAAAGGATGTACCAATATGTATGCAAACTATCACAGTAATTTGTTAAATACAGTTGCAGTAAGAGCTTTTTACATTTTACCTGTTTTGAAGCCATTTTCAGTGAAAACCTAAAAAGAGCAGGGGGTGGTCTATCTCCCCCCGGAAAAGACCAAAGCAGAAACCAGTTTGTCATTTTGAGTTTTGGGGTAGATCCTTTGAACTGGCAAAGTTTCATTGAAATCGGTGAGATGGCATGTATCACGACTGCCTGGTGCTCTCGTGGACACGTTCTTAATTTATTGTTTAAATTTTCCATTCATGTGTTGCTAAGCTACGGAATGTTTTAGTTGCATATCGTATCATGGAGGATGATCGAGAAGAAAAAATTGAATCAAGCAAACCTCGTTCGAAAAGCGATGAAACGCGAAAAAAAAAATAGACCGCTGATAACGCAGAGCCAAGGACTGAAGTGCTTACCACTCGTTTTGTACCCATGGCCATTTTGTACCCAGTCGATTCATACCATTCATACCCAGTCAGTTGAGTCGGTTCGTGCCCATACTAATAAAACATGTTTTCCATTTTACCTATGGTTAAGGTAGGTCGGTCTCATTTGTTTCATAGCAATATAGTGAACGTTAATATAGTTTTGTTTCTACGTCGTTCACTAGTTACCAGTTACCGAATGTAAGGCTCGGCTGAAACCGAAAATGAGGAATCTGGTCTTCTTATTGTAATAAAGGTCGCGAGTATACACTTTCCTTCCTCGCTTGACACTTTACTAACTTGACGTATGCAAAAATTGACATCTGTTAACGTGTTCGCGCGCGTGAGGTATTCCGTGAGATCTTCCGGGTTGTGAATGTTGGGACAGGTCCAAATTAAATCGAACGGGGTCGGGTACGAAGCGACACAAGCCGGGTACGAATCGTACGAATCTGGGTACGAATTGATTGAGTACCCCAAGCCCATGAGTACAAAAAGACTGGGTACCACTGAAGTCCATCGAACTTGTACCACATGCATGCATGTACACTCAGTGTGGTAAGTTGTCTCTCTCGTTTTTTATTACAGATTTTTGCTCAGGACGATGTTAAAGACAGTAACCTCTGCTTTCTTCTCAGGCCTCGACCCTGTCAATTTTAAATTGTGACGTATATGACCATCTACTAAAAACACAAGTAGTATCTAGGAAACATTGTCATAGTGATTTATTATACAGCTGCCAGCGCCCGTGGGCAATATGAAGCGAAAGACTACCCGAGCTGGCAAGCTGGGCACATCCTACCGACTCTGGATTGCCCGCTTTGATCCCGCACATTATTTTAATAAATAGTTATATCTTCTCCAAAATAAAAATTACATTTTATTGGGTTGAACGGCATTTTTTTGAATGGTGCTGATGAAAATTGTCTCTGTACTCAAATGTTTTCCATTTGTTTAGAACAAGAAGGCTTGAAAAGTTTTAAGAGTGCGTTTCTTTCGCTAGCCTTTATCTTTGGCCCATGAGTACAGTCCTGGTTTGATGCAAGTTCATACTTTTCATAGAGTAATACCTTTTTGAGTTTACAATGTCTAACTTTTATTTACCTTTGTCTAAGTTAGCTAGCTGACACAGTTTTATGTTTTGTTGCAGCGTTACACGGAATAGAATTGCTAGAACTGTGTATTATTCTATTCCGGGAGGGGATATCACAATACATTTGTCAGTATAAACTGATATTTTTTCAATGCATGTATAGGTAGTATATCTCTTAACATATCATATATGAACATTGTAAACATCGAGCTCAAAACATACCATCTTTCCTATTCTATCTACAAAACATCATTTTACTTAAAATATAATATAACTATTAATAGCTATCACTGAGAATAAGAGGACACCAGTCAGTGTGATAAACTGATTACACCAAAACGCAAAGAGTCGCATTTCTTTGCAGCACACCTGTAGTAATTTAGCAGAGATTAAATACCATCAGAAGAGAGTAGGAATATTCAAAGTAATTTGTGGATACGTGGAGCGCCACAATGGAAAAGACTTAATTAGAGGCGAAGCAAGTAATGATCACAAAAGTATAGAAACTATGTTGTACTAACCAAACAGAGTGTCGTAGACATTGGTGTATGATATAGTTCTGATTCAAGTGAGCCAATGATACTTAGACCACAATACTTTTAAAAATACTCTTATGATTATTTTCACTCTTAGGGATTCTCTTGATTCCAACGAAGAATCTTTCAAAGTCCCCGTCAGGGAGCGCAACAGCGCTGCATTCTCTTATCTTGTGTCTGCACTACTTACCATGGGTTTCACAGGATCTAAAAACCAATCATACTATATATATCTCCCATGTCCTTTGGGGACATTTTCCGACACTTTGGAGATGGGAAGCGGGAATTGCATAGAGTGCCCTCCTGGTAAGGTTAAGTCTATTGCAATAATCTGACTTGACGTTGTTAACCACGTAATTTAACATTACCTTTTACCAACCAAATGACGGCTTTCCATTTGTAAGACATTTGTCCTGGTGCCAGCTTTTAAAGGTGTCTGAGCATTAGACGAGGGAATGAAAAGTGGGGAATATCACATTGTACTTCATTTGGAACTGAAGCGTGTAGAAAAGGAATAGCCTGCAAATGAAAGTATTTAATCCTTTATAATTAAATTATAGCATCTGCATAGTGCGAAAATTAGCTCGGACCGGATGTCTGCGTATAAACTACTTTGGTGTGATATCCGTGTAATCACATACTTCAGTATGATAACGAAAACAAATTATTAGATATTGTCCTTCAAATGTTTAAAAAAACTCTTTCAGGACACACCTCAATACTATGTCACTGGCCAAGAGAAATGTTTACCTCTATTCTTCATTCAAATGCACAACACTGGTGGAAGCCAGAAACTATTTAATGATATGTGGGATGCAATGAAGAAAAAAGGAATTGATCTCTTCACAACGCTAACGAACAGGCACCATCTTATCGAATGGTTGAAAGTGAACTTGGGAGAGGAGAAATAAGCTTCTAAATTTAAACAGAATTTACATACGAAAGTTACTTCTCAGTAAAGGCTTTATTGCACTCTTACCCTTCAGGGATAGCAGAAGGCTTTATCTAAGGATTTATCAGTTTCCTGTAATCGAATTTCAAGTCGTAATTGCGCGAGGAAAGCTATCAATATAGGATCTCGGCGAAGAGATTCACATAACTAGGAGTCGATCTTTTCAGCAGCAAACCAACGCCTCCACGGAAGAAACAAAATGCAGCAAAACAAGTGCCAGACGTATAAAAAAATTCATAAGCAGATCGTGACTTGTCGAGAACGCTCTCTAACCTCAAGGAATCCTCATTTGCCGTTTAAGGAAAGGATGTTTAAATGACATACTCGACCGTCAGTCGTCAGAGCCAAGATTTAACAAACCCTTACAATCAATAATTGAAAAAAGACAATAAAATGAACGAGCGAACAAAAAGAAAAAGAAAAACAAAATGGAAAGGCATCAAAAACACGAAAACATCAGCATCATTTAGCATCATCTAGCCTATCGTTATGAGAAAAGAGCGCGAGCTACACTCAACTTGAGTTTATCAATTTGTCACCGTTAGTTCAATTTTTTATCCTTTTAATCCATCATGCCGGGTTTCCCGGAAAGTTCCTAAAATCCAGAACGTTCTGCTGTTCCGGGACACTCAGGGGCGTAGCCAGGATTTTTCAAAGGGGGGGGGGGGTCACAGAGGCTACTCACCAGATTGTCATGTCGACCTCCACGCCGTGCATGTTTTACTTCATGTTACGTACAGTTTTGGGATGAGCAGTGAGAGTATAGTGGGCAGGCCAAGATATTGTTATGGCGTTTTCACCACCTGAATATTGTAGGTTGTTTGCTCAAAAGAAGGCCTGCCAAGGAGGGGGAACGGGCACCCCAGGACCCCCCCTGGCTACGCCCTTGACACTCCGAAGTTCTTCTCTTTCCACAGTGTTCCTGGCGCTGGCATTTTGCCAAATTCTGCAGGGAGTCTTTCTAATTTCCTCAATCGATTGGCGGTGCAAATTGAAAGCTTTCGGAGAAAAATTTAAAAAATACACCAGGCTCCGGTTGTTCAAAGAGCAGATAACGCTATCCAACAGATAAATCGCTATCCAGCGGATAAGTGTTACCAAAACGTACTGCACTATCCACCGGATAGAGATTTATCCAGTGTATAGCGTTATCCATCCTTCGAACAACCGGGGCCAGATCGTTTAGTCATCAGCTTATTCGGATAATTATATAACTACCCTAAGGTTTTTAGGCGAAATTTCAATGTTTCAAAGAATAAATGTATTTAATAAAATTAAAGTCATATAAATAATAAATTATAAGGGAAACCATTTTCTTTCATCCATCAGGGTGAAATGAACCAAAAACTTAAATTTGACTCAAACCATACGATGATTGTTGGTGTTGAAAAATAGCTCCAAAAACGGGCTGCCTTGTAAGATCTAACATGATAATATTAGCTGGTTTGTAATTGGTTTTCGAAAGCGCAACTTTGTAGCTGATTGAAACATCGTTTATCAGAAAGTTTTAGGTACTAGTGTCGGTTTATATTAGAATCGCATCACTGATTACAATCTCGCATTCTGATTGGTTAAGGAAGCGAGGTATTTAGCGTGGAATTGCGAGTTCAAAACGAGGCTAAGTGATATTGTTTCGCATCTAAGTAAGCATAACAACTAAAACCGATATCGCGATTCGTGCGATATCGGTTTTCGCGTGCAATTTAACGCGGAATTCCCTCGTCAGGTAATGAATTTTCCTGTATTATTAATATATGAAATTTAACGCCATGAATTTTAACGCTATGTAAACCCACCTTATAGCAAGGCTTTGCCATTTGCTCCGTTCTTCTTTCAGGTGGTTATTATTCCGACACTTTTGGTTACGTAGCAGAAAGCTGTAAGAAATGTCCAAATGGTTCTTACGTGGCATATGACAAAAAACCTGGAAAATCCGTTCTAGATTGCAAGACGTGTCCAGATGGTAATGACATATGAAGTACTTTCAGTTATAACATAAGCCGAGAAATTTCGGAGACTTGATCGGTTGAAATTCAAATATCGCTATTTCGGTGTAATGTTGGCATAACAGGAAAAATGGATGGTATAACAAGGTTACCACGACAACACTGAACGCAATTACGTTTTTCTTTTGTTTAAAAAATGGTGGCAAGATTCCTTGAAATTTCCGGTATGGAAAGGAAGGAAAGGTAGTTATGCATGTAAGCGTATGCGTTACCGAACATTTCTCGGCTTTTTCATAGCGACTCCAAAGAAATATGATAAGACTCGTCATATTTGATACAAGGGTTTTTTTGGCTGAAGGTTTAACTCAATGAGGTGGAAGTAAGTGAAATGACTGAATAAAGTACAATATTAAATTCTGATAGGAACGGAAACTGACTTTTTCGCTGGACATCGTGGTTGTGCCTGCTTGGAAGGACACTACAGAACCCATCTGTTTGACAACTGTACAAGTTGTGGCCGAAGTGGGCTGCTATGCCAAGATGAGTATGCTTCGCTAAAACCTGGCTTCTGGTGGCAATGGCGGAACGAGTCCTATAAACATCGCTATGAACATTTTATTAAAAATCTGGCGGCAAAGTTGCCTGCATTGGACGATTTCTCCGTACAATATCCTTACGCAATACCAACACCTTACAGGTGTCAGGTAGAAGAGTCTTGCAAAGGAGGTTTAGATTCACCATGCGGAGAGGGGTATCATGGTCCAATTTGTGCTGTTTGCAGTCCAGGATATCACAAGCGATTTCACTCTTGTAAAAAATGTTCTTCACGAGCCTGGATCGCAGGACAGTTATCTATTATCGCTGCTATTTTAGCAATACTGATGGCCCTTTTGATTTGGAAAAGAAAAACTAATCTTTCACAGGACCGGGGACTCTCTTTTTTGGACAATTTGTTGTCGAAGCTTAAGATCTTGATTGGTTTTTACCAAGTCACTCATGGCTTGCTAGACGTCTTCTCGTTCATTGAATGGCCAGATTCGTTGCAGGTTGTGTCCAAGCTTTCGGGAATTTTACAGATGAATTTGCTTCAGATTGCACCGATTCACTGCCTTAATCACAAATTACACGTGGATGCCTTTGGAGATTTGTTTGTGATCTTGTCAATGAATGTAATGGTCATTGTCGGTTCGTGTTTGATTTACGGTGTTTGGAAAATGATTATCTCACGAAATCAAAACATGGAGAAAGATGCAAAGCTACACAAAATTTCACTGACGAAAGTTCTCATTTACAGAAACGTGTTTTTCTTCCTGTACGTGACCTACCTGAGCACCAGTTCGAAGACGGCCAGTGTTATGCCGTTCGCCTGCCAGAAACTCTGCAAGGATAGGAGAGAAGAGTTCTGTGACGAATATCTTAAAGTAGATTACAGCATAAAATGCCAAGGAGCCAATTACACTCATCTGCTGATTGTCGCTTACATTTCAGCGGCATACGTTATTGCTTTGCCTTCTGTTTCTTTCATCGCCCTTTGGAGGCATCGGCGAACAATCATAACTGAGAAGGACAATGATAATGGCTCTGATCCAGAAGTTGTTGACGGATTGCGATTTCTCTTCGAAAACTACAAACCTGGTTCGTGGTATTGGGAACTGGTTGAAATGTCCCGCAGATTCATTCTTACATGTGGCCTCATTCTCGTGGGTCAAGAAAGCAGATCGTTCATTGGTTTGGCCTGGGTCGTTGCCGGTATGTATGCAGTGCTCTTCTGTTGGATCAAACCCATGCAAGATACTTTTGAGAACAGACTGATGTCCACTTCCCTTGCTGTTACAATTGTAAACCTGGGTGTTGGTGCTGTGAGCAGAATTCCCGCAGAGAACATGTCAAACATGGTGGATCATCACATGGACGCTTTGGCAATGAAGATACTGATTCTTGGAGCCAATACTTTGGTGATTGGTCTTCTTGTTGGTAAGATAAAAGTTAAAAACTCAACTGCAACTTTTACATACCCTTCGTATTAAGGTTAACTTTATCGTATCTTGAGTTTATCTGAGCAGCAACTAATCATTGAAATAAAACGTAGGAGCTCAATTGATTTGGTTAACAATTGAAACCAAGTCAAAGGCTTCTAGGGTTTGTAATTCCACATCTTTTGGAATTTTTACCGTTCCTCAGAGAATGTTTAATTCTTCATTTTCTTTTTAGTTCAGTACTTGGCGTTCTTACATCAGTTTTTCAAAGAGTGGCGCAAAAATCCAAAATGGTCTTTTTCTTGCTGCCTGGTATTGCTTCTTCCACTTAATGATCTTCAGGGCGAGATTCGTGGGATGGTAGGTAAGAATATGCTTAAAACTCAGCTTCAGGCAGGGATCATTGAGAAGCCCTCCATTGCGGCCAGTGCAAAAGATACTGGAGCATTGAGTTTTTCTCTAACTCATGAAGACAGTGAAAGACAAGAAAGAAGTTCAGTAAAATCCAAAGTTACCAGAAACGGCAACAGCGACACTAAATGTGACCGTGGGACACAAACAGAAATATTCACACCTGCATCTGCCGCTATCGCTGTTCATGGGAAGCGCGCCTGTGGATATCCATGTGACTACATGGTTAGTAAGATCCCGTTTTCGTTTGTTTGTTTGTTTTTGTTTTAAGGGGATGGCATAGTTGTTACGGAGACGGCGTCCATTATGTCTGGTAAATCCCGAAGAAGCGTCCCTGCTAAAATTAGACAGTTCCATACACCGAATGCAAATATGGCGTCCAATTTGAGTTGCCATTGTTCTGGACTGACTAGCCTCTCACACATGTAATAATGCTTTTGTATTTCCACGTGAAGACGAGGCTAGTCAGTCTAGAACAATGGCAATTCAAATTCGACGCCATATTTGCATTCGGTGTATAAGATTTCCAAACGACATACAAAAAAGGTTACCATTCCACAAAATAATGGTTTTTCCCTTAGATGTGGATTATATAGAACTGATATGGGCAGTGCAACATCATCTCGTCTACTCTTAGCATTGACCTACACCTAAGACTGATGGGTTAAAGAAAATATGTAACATATACAGCTTTGTCCAAGGCCGGGGGCCAACTGAACTCTTCATTTCGTTTGGATAATGAGAATTTTTTTTAAATCTGTACATTTCTAGGGTCTGCCAGCCTGCATTTCGTGGCTAGTCGTTGACGTATTATATGTTGATACTTCTCTATTCGATATAGAAGAGAAAATGTAATGGTCTTTCTAATTTGTGATATGTATTCTATTGTCAAACCTTTTCGAGGATTTTCTTTCTTTTGGGAGAATTTGCCCCAACGCTGGCCAGCTACTGGGCATTTTTCTTAGTTATTTACGTCCCATATTCTTCGACCTATATGCAATATCATTTCTTGTTATGTTTATCTAATATATTGAAACTTAAGAATTGTTCTTAATTTCAGGAGTCGGCCGCGTCGCACCACTGCATACTATTTCCTGAAGCAGATGAAGCCACCTCAGAGGAAGAAACGACAGACACGAATAATGAGGAATGAAGAAGACGGCCAGAAATGTTTTAACATTTAGCATACAAGGCAACGCATCCTTTTTAATTTAACATATTTACTACAATAGCAAGAGCAAACATGTTTAGACGAAACATGATTGTTTATCATACACTCTAATAACGTTTTTTGAGGTATTATTTACACCTATTGACATACAATACTTGCATTGATTATTGCTTTAGAAGTTTCCCAGATGAATTCGAAGGCACCGTTCGGATTTACCCAAACCTATATACTACGGTAGTATAATCAGATATGCACGGGCTACACTGTTTTCCAAGTAAATGTACGCGTTGCCATTACTATTATCATCATATTAGTACATGTATTGGCAATATTCATAAATATTATTACTAGCTAATAATAATTATACTGATACAGTTTCAGCTGAGTTTATGCAAGTCCTATTCGGATTGTAGACATGCTTGTCCAAGATGGAACACTTAAAATAAAGTTAAATAAAGTCAGCACAAATATTGTGTCATTTTCTTTGATGCGACGTATACCTACCCCTAGCCCCTTTCGAAAAGAAAAATGAAATTCCAGTCAACTATGTCAAGTATTTTGTGAAACAACGGTACTTTAGGATGGAAGGACACCAAAGGGACCAGTCATTATCTACCACGGGGGGGGGGGGAGGGAAGGGGAGGGCAGGGGACTTGATTTTCAGGGGTTTGAGAGGGTGGGTCAGTCGTTTCCAAAAGAGTATAAAGTAGGGACTATAGAGAGCTGACCGCCAATTAACTGCTAATGAGAGGGGTAGGGGGTCATTATATAACTACAGAGTACAGTACCCTATGGGAGGATCAGATAAATTTTATAATGACAAAATCAAAGTCCTCCAGGGCCCCCGTTCCCTAAATCTGATATTCATCTGGCCGAGGACTTGTCTTACTGGCGTAAAAGCTCACTCAGGAAATAAGTTCGGCTTTTTTACCATCAGCCGTAGCAAGTATCGCTATTTATGATCAAGGGTGGTGAGTAAGAAAGTTTTTTTTTCTTCAAGGGGGAACAAGGAAATATTTTTTGAAAATATAAATTTTCTCTCGTAAATGCCATCAAGCTTATATTGGAGTTGTCGAACGACAAAAATGATCAATGAACATGTTAGGGCTTGGGTAATAAAGAGTACGTTGACGTCCCGGAAGTTTCGAGGCGAAATAGGCGCAGGAAAAACGAAAATAATTTCGAATATATTTTGTCAGCGAAATTAATCACTGTACATCTGTTCCTGATTCTACAAAACAGCAGTGATTTGGAGTTAAACAGGACCTGTATAGTCGGCAAAATTTATCAAGAATTATTTATAGAGGAGAGGGTTGTTAAAACGTAACTTCCAATTTGCTAATTTTTTACATTTTGTTCATATGAACTGAACGCGTCATAATGAAACTCTTTTGTACATTGAGGCAAATCCATGCCCTCATGTAGTTATGTGCCTCGTCTCCATTACAAAGCAAATATTGAATTACTCGGCTTACTAGGTACAAGTTAATGGAATAGCATTGATCGGAAAGCAGAAAGAAGTCGCTAAAGTAAGAGAACAAGAGCAAAATCGTCCAGTAGAAAACCTTGAAACAATAAATTAGCAGCAAGCATTTCTTCAAAAAAAGTTTAAATACTGTATGATTGCTGTGAGCTTTTAAAAATTCATGTTCACCTGTGTGTCTCTAGGCAATTTTGCGCAGTTCATACAACTTTGTCATAATGGCGGAGAATCCGATGGAGGTCTGAGACTGGTTACGAATAATTTCACGAAAGCGAGGCCACCTGGGCAACACATAGAGACGCGAATACAAACTCTCACAATTCCTCGAGCTTTTTAACCGAAAATGACATTCCTGGAGCTTGCTTAGGAGATAGAAATCTCTCAGAATTCAAGACTGAGGACTTGAGACTATGGTTGAAGGGCAAAGGTGACCCAGCGAAAGGTTTAAAGACAAAAGCAGAGCTTGTGAAAAGGCTAGTTTCGAGCACAAGATGCGTACTTCGAGGTGTTTTGATTGCTTGAGAAAATTGTCAATTGTGATTACTTACACTTAAATTGACCTAATTTCTTATACTTTAATACACCAAGAGCGGAAAGGTTAAAAACATCATTGATCGTGATCCCAATAATCTTTATTCTAAACGAAAACAACTGCGCTCGGCAAACAACACAAGTTAACACTCCGCCGCTAAACGACAAGTTCCCGTCAAATTCTCTGAATCTAGTATGTGGAACTACTCACTTCAGAAGATGCCTCTGTTTACCAGAGCGGAATAAAACAAGTAGTATAATTCCGTATCAATAGTATAATTCCGTATAATAGTAGCCCCTATCGTAATCTTCTCATTAGATTAAATCGTCTTATAACATAACTAAAGCAAAGCGCGCGCTCTGATTGGTTAATTCAGCATCTACTATTTTCCCATGGGTGTATGCTGCTGACGTCAGCAAATGCTAAGACTATTTTTCCGCGCGCGCTTGTTTTTTCTGATCACGTAAAATTTGTTAAATAAAAGGGAACTCTTGTTCCAATGTATCAATGTTATGTTATAAAACAAATGGTGAACGCCATAGCGTGTACTATTGAGTTATGGATGCACTTGGGAGGTTTGCTAAGCACTCAAGAAGCGACTTTTACGCTTCTTTCGTGCTTAGCAACCTCCCGCATGCATCGATAACTCAAAAGTACGCGCTATGGCGTTCACCATTTGTTAATTATTAGATTAAATCTGCTTCCTGTCTCTTATTGGCATGAGCTTAAAGATCTAGTATTTTATTTCAAATGTAGCATTTTTTAAAAATCGAGTTTCCATCTGGGAACTCGATTTTTAAAAATTGTTTATTTCATCTTTACATGCTCACTTTGGAGGCTGGTTGGCTGCATGTGATGCTTTAATGCATGTGACGATTTTTAAAAATTGTTTATTTCATCTTTAAATGTAGCATTAACTATTATAATATTCCTATTAATGACTTTGTTGCACCGCGTACTAACGTTAGGACTACTTTCCACTCTTCTGCTTCTGACGTAATAATCCCTCGATGCCGCACTTAACTCTTTCAGGCTAGTTATTTTAACCGCATAACCAAGCTTTGGAATAATTTTCCGAGCTCTGTACGCGTTTCTTCTTGCTCTAACCAGTTTAAATATTCGCTTTTTAAGTACTATAATAATGCACTTAATAATGCCTATAACCTTGATGTATTTAATATATATATATATTCTGTATACAAGGGAAACCCTGACCCTGTACACCCCAAATAATCATACTTAAATAGAATAAATGTTTGAAAAGAAAATTTACTATATATATATATATATATATATACATATATACATATAGAGAGTTTCTATATTAATGTTGTTTGTAATTCGATATTTTATCTACTTTTAATTTTTTTTTTTTTGGGCGCACTTAATTTGGAGCCTCGCACTGTTGTGTCATTCCTCACCCCCCTTTGTTATCATCATCCTTATCTTATCATATTAATTTATTATATCTATGTTATTTGTATGTTTTAAGGGTGGAAGCTAAGTAAATAAATAAATAAATAAATAAAAAAATAGATAAATATATCAATACGCTCTCGGTGCCGATCCTCCCTTATGACAGTTTTGTTGTTATTGTTATTTCTTTATGATATGTTATATGTACATATCTTTACATTTCTCTGAGGTGTAGATAAATTTAGCGCTAAAGACCATCGCTGTGTCAACAGATGTTGCCACTCCAACCCTCGTCTCACCGGAGGGGTATGCCAGGAAATTTGTGACACCCAGAACAACTGGTTTAACTGTACCTGTCCTAACACGTACACTGGTCAGCGATGCGAGACGATTAAACAACATCGGAGAAGCTGCAAAGACATCGCCAAGAACAGCATCTCGACATCAGGAAAGTACAGGATCTTTGATACAACCAGTGCAACGTTTTCTCTTTACTGTGACTTGCACTTTGTGGGCATTGATACAGTTGTTTTCCTTAGACAATAACAATATCTTTGAGGGCCAAGGGTTTGCCAGTAATATGCCACTGAATCGAAATAACAATGTAGTGGATTTGGCATCATAACGCCTGTCTTTTTCACAGATGCATTCTCTTGCTAATCACTCCACACATCTGAGAGCAACTTGTAACTTTCATTCAGATGGTCTGCAGTATACGGACTATGCACACGCAAAGCTGGCAGATCACTACAGTTTTGGCAACTGGTCGAAATGTCAGCTGTATGAATTTGTTAACATCCGGGGAATCAATTGTTCTAACTGCACCGCCTGGACAAAACAGAATAAGAAAATGGCTTGGCACATCAGGAGTTTCATTATCGAGAATTCTAAGTGTGAATTTGATGGAGGACAGAATGTCTTTTGATTGGGACGCGACAACAACTTCAGAAAGTCAGTAACTGTCGCGTTCCCGATGCCGCAGACACGTGGTGTTGTGCACCGGAGTTCGCCAGTATAACCACAGTGTTGAACTTTAGACAAGCAGCAGCATCAAACTCTTTATTCACTTAAGCTGGCAGTCTTTGTACAGCACAGGCGGTAAAAAATCGGATCTTGACTCCGGGGTAGAGAACTCCTAAACTTCGTTCGGCTCCGAAATGCTTTCGCTACAGTGACTCCTCGCAACTGAGCTACTTGCTAATAGAAGGCGAATTTAGTTCTTACACTTTGACGTAGGGGAAATAGAAATGAACAGTGCTTTATGTAGCTAGCTTTGAGCGGATATTTGCTAGTCACGGAACAGAAATCAAACAAAGCGCGCTAACAAATTAAATAGAAAGTCATTGAAAGTTTCTTAGTGTCTTTGTGCTAAAAACGGAAGAGTTACATAAGTAAAAAAGATTAGAGTTCGTATCCGTAAACGTGACAGTAACATTTAGTATCTTATCGGTTGGCGAGTCCCAAATTGCTCCATTATGTGAAGTTCGAAACTTAGGAACCTGGTTTGATTCGAAAATGAGTATGCTAAGTCATATTAACAGAACCTGCTCATCTGCATTCTAGTATAGAATTAGAAAATATTCACGTCGTCCAGTCACTGAATCATTAGTTCATGCTTTCATAACCAGTAGAATAGATTATTGTAACAGTCTACTATACGGCCTCCCAAATTCACATATCATGAAACTCCAACGGATACAGAATGCCTCTGCTCGGTTGGTCACTGGATCACCAAGATACTGCCATGTTACGCCATTGCTTTTCCATGTTCGTTAGCTCCCGATTAGTTACCGTATAAAGTTTAAGATTTTACTTTTGACTTTTAAGTGTTTATATGGTCTGGCTCCTAACTATTTGATTGATTTAATTAGCATCAAAAAGCAATCCAGGTACTCTCTTAGGTCAAACGAGTCTTTATTTCTCGAATTACATAGCACCAAGACCCGTCCAACCCTTGGCGACCGTGCCTTCCAGTCAGCTGCACCTTATCTCTGGAATGAATTACCTTCTACAATTCGCAACATAAGGACATTGGACACTTTCAAGACTGCTGTCAAAACCCATTTTTTAAATTTAGCTTTCAAATAGATTTAACTAGTTTTTACTAGGTAATTGTTCCCTTCGAGTGCATAGGTTCGTAGTTTTATAGTTCTTATATTTTTAGTTACTTTTAACAT
This sequence comes from Stylophora pistillata, assembly GCF_964205215.1. Lineage (NCBI taxonomy): Eukaryota > Metazoa > Cnidaria > Anthozoa > Scleractinia > Pocilloporidae > Stylophora > Stylophora pistillata. The sequence goes on along the minus strand of NC_142524.1, from coordinate 5,833,399 downwards.
AATTTTACCCTACGATATTGTGAAGCGCGACTGAATATATCCACAGAGGTCTGCGCTATATATAAATTATTGTTATTATTATTATTATTGTTATTATTATTATTATTATTATTATTATTATTATTATGGAAGATCAGGTGGAATAAACCACGAAAGAAACTTCGGAGACTATCGTGATATTGATATAAATCAGAATCACAGCTGCACGTCGTCAGATGCATCTACGATGCAACATTGGTTTGGAGCTAAATATTGCATTTACTGAATTAGTATACTTACAGATTCTTTTATGGACAAAACAAAATACCAATGGAACAAAAGAACGGACAACCCACACAAGAGACAATAGCAGCGATGCTTAGCTTTAAAGAAGCAACTTTAAAGTCAGGTGCATCTGTAGAGTTAGACTCGAACTTAATGTTTACTTATTCAGCTAAACTATTTAGACTGACTCCTCATTCTCGAGGAATTTAAACATTCACAAGCGAGTGACAAGATTTTGAACATAGCTATGCTCTCTCTTTTTTCAACACAAGCCAATCAGAACCCAGCAATTTGTGGGCTTTTTGACAGTCATTTTCCTTGAACAACTGTTAAAAAAAATTTTGCGCTTACAACTTTTACAGAAATTGATTTTTCAATCAGTCAGACTAACACCAAATGGTATATCGTACCACTTGCCCTGTGCAAGGATAAATTTTATTGGCGATAACTACACGCCCATTTACGTGTTACTGTTTTGCACTCAATTTAGGTAACTCTTTTAAGCTTGTTGATATTAGCTTCTGACACAGGGAATAGATCAGGGAATAGATCAGCTTCTGACAGGGAATAGATCAATGAAATTTTGATTTAGAGCAGTTTCCTCAAGATTTGAGATCTCAAGTTATCTTCGATTCTCAACAATCTTGCGAAATGGCACAGCCGATTTTTCGTCAGCCACTTACAGCTATTAAAAGCTTTAAGTTCATCCAAAATTATTTCTGTTTTCTCGGAATTGATTGCATGCTTCCATCCGCTGGGAAGCATAATATAAACAATGGTCGGAAAAATTTTCATTTGCTTATTCTATAACCCATCCAACTTTTATTTCCAGGCGTGAAATATTCCGTTTAGATCACTACTGTCAAACGTTCTTACATTGCGAATGATTGCTAATTATCTAAGAACATACATGTTCCGCTTCAAAACTAATTCCCTTTACGAAAACCTCAGATCCTACCGCTGTGTACTCCATAGCAACAGTACTGTCAATCAAATATTTCAAGGTGCATGGCAAGATCTTTGGTGTTTTATGGAGAGTTTTATAGTGCGAGTACATTTTACTTTTTGGGCGGATTGTATTATATCAAAGAAAGCGAAATCGTAGGTTTCACAATCTGATTTTGCTTAAATTATTGTTTCTTTCGTCGGATCAGACGAAACCAATCTTCGTCTGGAACCATTTCATAAACAGAAAGTTTATCACTGCTAGTTTAAGTTTGCTAAAAATACTAGTGACAAGAAAGACAAAAGAAAAATAAAACGATTGTACCAATTTTTTTTGCTCTACTGCGTCCTTTGGTGCCCAAGCCACCTGTTTGGAAAATAAAGACCGGAAAAAAAATTTAGGCCCAATTTTTTAAGGAAAAAGAAGGGAATACAATGCTTTCTCTATTCCACACCTTCACTTCATAAATCTTGGAAAACAATGTTTAAGAAAGTTACATATTTTCCGCATTTTTTTCGATTAGTTTGTTTAGGTCGGAGAACTGAAGAACAACACAGTGTTCCAACTATTGAGTTCTTTTAGATACTAGCTACTCTTACCTCCGTTTCCTGTTTGGCACTTGTTAGCTCTGTAGTTTAAAACAACTTGCCTAGACTTTCAAATCATTGTTTATAATCGAAAAAACAAATGAGATTTTTCCAGAGTTATTTTGTTACTCAGCACGGAGAGCCTCCAACCTGGTTTAAAAGATTGATTTTATTTCTGGAAATAATGATGTCAAATGCTGGACCTTTCTTGAAATGACTCCCAAAAATTCTTAAATATGACACTTCGTTAACTTGTTGCGAAAAGGATGTCTGGAAGGATCCCACCAAATTCTCTAGCAGGGGAAAGTGAAACTTTAGATACATACTGAGGTTTGACGGAAGAAGAATGTTAAACAGCTGAGTAAACCCTTTGCAATTACGTGTGCTTAGAGGTGGTAGTTTCAAATTTGAATTGAGTTTTGTTTGCTTTGAAGTATCTTGAAATAGTAAAATCTTGGGCTTTGTTTCAACACCCCCAAATAACCCAGTGGTGTTTTGTTTTGTTTGGTTTTTTTGTTTCCTTTTTTCTAATTTCTATGAAGTGTCTGAGCAGGTATAAATGACGCTATAGAGGAAGCCAGTTTACTATGTAAAGGGGAAGGGAACCACCTAGCTCCTACAACGTGAAAGTCGCCGAGTTTATTTGCCGATACTTGGGAAACATTTCATTTAATTAAGATTGCCAAAAGCACGTAAGCTGAGTAAAAGCAATTACGTTTGCTAGTTGATGGAAGCAATCAAATTCGAGATAAGAATTACCTTTTCAACTGAATTTGAAGTTTTTAATAGCTTTTATGTGAAACAAAACAGGTGTCTCACAATACAAATGTTTGTACGTAAGAAACGGGTTGAGTCTGCAATAAAAAGTTTAGGATGCAGGCGAAATTTTTTCAATGTGAAAGTCACGGTTTTGTTTTTAGTAATTATTTTAACTTAAGGTAAAAGTTATAAAAGTAGCAAACGAAACTTTTCCCGACCATAATTAAGCTTCCCAGTTGACAGAGGTAGTCAATTACGAGATAGCGACAAAATGTTCGGACAAATTTGAAGATTTTATTAGCTGCTCTGGTACATTAGACTCACGACGAAAGATATGATTGGTCGAGAGCATTCAATCGATATACAATAGCGTGTGAAGTTGACACGTCGAATTCAAAGTCTACCTAGTTTTCAAGGCCTTCGTCCGTGTATTGTTCTCAAACTTTTGCAAACACAATGAGAATTGTCTTGGCTTATTTTGCAGATTGTTTCAAAAATGTATAATAAATCAATTATTGAATACGGTTTTCACATTTTGACATGAATTATCAAACCTTGTGTCTGAGTTATCCGCCTAGGCCTTCGGCTTCGGTTTTGATAATTCATGATATCATGCACAACCTCTTTTAACAATTGCTTAGAAGTAGCTAAAACAAAAACAGCTGCGTAATTGCGTAAGACTGTAAAGAGGATAACGAGAGATCTCAAAGTATTAATTAGGAAACTGCTTAAGGCCTGAGCGAGAAAACGCTCAAAAACAAAATAAAATGGGATAAGAATTTCTCAAGATAGCTTAATGTGATAATACTGTTGGGGAATCTCTTTTTTACATCTCTTTCTTCATACGTACGTATCTATAGGGTGGAATTCCCCGGAGTCCTCCATTTTGAGAATAAAATATAAAAGCTATACAGAAGAGGTCTATTTAAAATAAGTAACATTTACTACTTATCTTCCCATTGTTCTTGTGTATTCACTGGTTTCAATTTCATCATTATTCTACCATTTACTTAATAGCATATTCTCTAGAGCAACCCACATTATGTCGCCTTTTTCCATCTACCACCTTGTTCAATAGCATTTTCTGCCATCACATCACAGTTTGCTACTCACCCCAAAAATATATCTGTATTACGGATTGTTTTCTTTCCCTGATAATGCCGTGAATTGTGCCACGAAATTTAAACGCACAGCGAGACTATATTCAGTTTCAGTTCAATTGCATGATCGCAATTTTATCCCTTATTTCTGTAGGATAGTACTTTTTTTTTTTTTTCATTTTTACTATGAGTTTTTATTTTCTTTTTTTTTTTTGCCGGATAAAAGCAAATTAGCGGAGCGAACGAGGGAATGGACTTGTTCTTCAATTTATATCTGTCTGTTATTCTTCGCATCCAAATCGAACACCGGGTTATATTGGCACTTCAAATTAAGCTTTTTGTGATTAAATATTCCTATGCAGCCGGTACACATGTATATCACGATTTACTACAGAACTATGAAGAAGATGAAAAAACTTTGTTACTGTGCCTTATACGCCTCTCTCTCATTCCGCTCCGTTTTACTAACCTCTGTCTTATTGAAAGGCTTTTTTATGGTCAGAATGGATTAGAAATACATAAGTCAGAAGAGATATTATAAGATATACTTGTACATGTTTGACTGCAGATCTCCCAATAAATCAATGTGCCCCTTATATTATAACTGAATTGTGTTGCATTACTCCCCAAGATTTTTGTTTATATCCGATATAGTTCGGGAGTTTTAAATTTTCCTTACGTAAATCATTTAGAAAATTCCTGCTGCACTCAACTCTAAGTCTAATGTCAACAAAGTCAAATAACGCTAAGGTAATGACAGAAACACTTCATCTCTTGAGGGTACAAAGTTATACAAAGTTAAATCTAGCTTGAATTATTAAAAGAGTAGACTTTATGCCTGCCGAGAGTAACAAATTAACTTGAAAGCAACATTTAAAAAGACGAAATATGGTGAGCTGTTAGGGTCAGAAAGGATAACAACATATTCAGTGCCAATTACAAATTTAGCTGCGAGATGTTTACAAAAGATGGAATGAGTTCTTGTTGTTGAATTCTACACTAGAAATTCTTCGCAAAGTAAAGAATTCATCTTATTGTCTGGGTATGAAGATCATCAGAAGTAAAGATCATTTACATTTCACAACGGGATAACAAAGTATACAAACTTAAATTGGAAATTCCTCTGATATATGCTTACGAATTTGAGAAAATATGTGAAATTTTTGAAAGACATGCTTCGACAGTAACTTCTGTTATCTTCAGTTAAATATTTACAGAGTACAAAATTGAATCCTCGACTGTATCATGTCAATCTAAAACTTTCATTACAATTGTGTGCATTGTTTTGTTTCTATTGTTGATTTGTGCCATGAGTATTGTGTCTACACTTTAAATTCAACTTTGTACTTTGTAAATATGTTAAGTGAAGATGGCATAAATTACTGTCGAAACATGTCTATTTAAAAATGTTATTTATTTTCTCAAATTCGTTACGTATCTGCTCCTTTTGGAGCAAAAAAGGGAATACAATACTTTATCTATTCCACACCTTCACTTCATAATCTTGGAAAACAGTGTTTAGGAAAGTTACATATTTTCCACGATTTTTTTCGATTAGTTTGTTAAAGTCAGCGAACTGAAGAACAACACAGCGTATCCTCTGCTACTAAATTTTAATGAGTTTTCGGTTTTTGGCAAGAGTTCCATGGATTCGGAGTTCTTTTAGATACTCTTACCTCCATTTCCTGTGTGGCACTTCTTTGCTCTGCAGTTTAAAACAACTTGCTTAGACTTTCAAATCATTGCCGTTTATAACCGAAAAAACTAATGAGATTTTTCCAGTTATTTTGTTACTCAGCATGGAGAGCCCCAACCTAGTGTAAAAGATTGATTTTATATCTGGAAATAATGATGTCAAATGCTGGACCTCTTGTGAAATGACTCCCAAAAATTCTTAAATATGACACTTCGTTAACTTGTTGCGAAAAGGATGTCTGGAAGGATCCCACCAAATTCTTTAGCAGGGGAAAGTGAAACTTTGTATACGAACTGAGGTTTGACTGAAGAAGAATGTTAAACAGCTGAGTAAACCCTTTGCAATTACGTGTGCTTTGAGGTGGTAGTTTCAAATTTGAATTGAGTTTTGTTTGCTTTGAAGTATCTTGAAATAGTAAAATCTTGGGCTTTGTTTCAACACCCCCAAATAACCCAGTGGTGTTTTGTTTTGTTTGGTTTTTTTGTTTCCTTTTTTTTTCTAATTTCTATGAAGTGTCTGAGCAGGTATAAATGACGCTATAGAGGAAGCCAGTTTACTATGTAAAGGGGAAGGGAACCACCTAGCTCCTACAACGTGAAAGTCGCCGAGTATATTTGCCGATACTTGGGAAACATTTCATTTAAGATTGCCAAAAGCACGTAAGCTGAGTAAAAGCAATTACGTTTGCTAGTTGATGGAAGCAATCAAATTCGAGATAAAAATTACCTTTTCAACTGAATTTGAAGTTTTTAATAGCTTTTATGTGAAACAAAACAGGTGTCTCACAATACAAATGTTTGTACGTAAGAAACGGGTTGAGTCTGCAATAAAAAGTTTAGGATGCAGGCGAAATTTTTTTAATGTGAAAGTCACGGTTTTATTTTTAGTAATTATTTTAACTTAAGGTAAAAGTTATAAAAGTAGCAAACGAAACTTTTCCCGACCATAATTAAGCCTCCCAGTTGACAGAGGAAGTCAATTACGAGATAGCGACAAAATCTTCGGACAAATTTGAAGATTTTATTAGCTGCTCTGGTACATTAGACTCACGCCGAAAGATATGATTGGTCGAGAGCATTCAATCAATATACAATAGCGTGTGAAGTTGACACGTCGAATTCAAAGTCTACCTAGTTTTCAAGGCCTTCGTCCGTGTATTGTTCTCAAACTTTTGCAAACATAATGAGAATTGCCTTGGCTTATTTTGCAGATTGTTTCAAAAATGTATAATAAATCAATTATTGAATACGGTTTTCACATTTTGAGATGAATTATCCAACCTTGTGTCTGAGTTATCCGCCTAGGCCTTCGGCTTCGGTTTTGATAATTCATGATATCATGCACAACCGCTTTTAACAATTGCTTAGAAGTAGCTAAAACAAAAGCAGCTGCGCAATTGCGTAAGACTGTAAAGAGGATAACGAGAGATCTCAAAGTATTAGGAAACTACTAAAGGCCTGAGCGAGAAAACGCTCAAAAACAAAATAAAATGGGATAAGAATTTCTCAAGATAACTTAATTACCCACAGACGATAGACTTCTTTGACTTGTAGTTAGGTCATGTGATAATACTGTTGGGGAATCTCTCCTTTACATCTCTTTCTTCATACGTACGTATCTATAGGGTGGAATTCCCCGGAGTCCTCCATTTTGAGAATAAAATATAAAAGCTATACAGAAGAGGTCTATTTAGAACAAGTAACATTTACTACTTATCTTCCCATTGTTCTTGTTTCTTCACTGGTTTCAATTTCATCATTATTCTACCATTTAGTTAATAGCATATTCTCTAAAGCAACCCACATTATGTCGCCTTTTTCCATCTACCACCTTGTTCAATAGCATTTTCTGCCATCACATCACAGTTTGCTACTCACCCCAAAAATATATCTGTATTACGGATTGTTTTCTTTCCCTGATAGCGCCGTGAATTGTGCCACGAAATTTAAACGCACAGCGAGACTATATTCAGTTTCAGTTCAATTGCATGATCGCAATTTTATCCCTTATATCTGTAGGATAGTACTTTTTTATTTTTTTTTACATGTATATCACGATTTACTACAGAACTATGAAGAAGATGAAAAAATTTTGTTACTGTACCTTATACGCCTCTCTCTCATTCCGCTTCGTTTTACTAACCCCTGTCTTATTGAAAGGCTTTTTTATGGTCAGAATGGATTGGAAATACATAATACAGAGGAGATATTATAAGATATACTTGTACATGTTTGACTGCAGATCTCCCAATAAATTAATGTGTCCATTATATTATTACTGAATAGTGTGTCGCATTACTCCCCAAGATTTTTGTTTATATCCGAAATAGTTCGGGAGTTTTAAATTTTCCCTACTTAAATCATTTATAAAATTCCTGCTGCACTTAACTCGAAGTCTAATGTCAACAAAGTCAAAATAACGCTAAGGTAATGACAGAAACACTTCATCTCTTGAGGGTACAAAGTTATACAAAGTTAAATCTAGCTTGAATTATTAAAAGAGTAGACTTCATGCCTGCCGAGAGTAACAAATTAGCTTGAAAGCAACATTTAAAAAGACGAAATATGGTGAGCTGTTAGGGTCAGAAAGGATAACAACATATTCAGTGCCAATTACAAATTTAGCTGCGAGATGTTTACAAAAGATGGAATGAGTTCTTGTTCTTGAATTCTACACTATAAATTCTTCGCAAAGTAAAGAATTCATCTTATTGTCTGGGTATGAAGATCATCAGAAGTAAAGACCATTTACATTTCACAACGGGATAACAAAGTATACAAACTTAAATTGGAAATTCCTCTGATATATGCTTACGAATTTGAGAAAATATGCGAAATTTTTGAAAGACATGCTTCGACAGTAACTTCTGTTATCTTCAGTTAAAATATTTACAGAATACAAAATTGAATCCTCGACTGTATCATGTCAATCTAAAACTTTCATTACAATTGTGTACATTGTTTTGTTTCTATTGTTGATTTGTGCCATGAGTATTGTGTCTACACTTTAAATTCAACTTTGTACTTTGTAAATATGTTAACTGAAGATGGCAGAAATTACTGTCGAAACATGTCTATTTAAAAATGTTATTTATTTTCTCAAATTCGTTACGTATCTGCTCCTATCTAGACCTCAGTTTTTGACATATGCTTACGTATCTAACTTACTTTACTTTGGCCTCCTGTGTGAATCAGAAGTATTTTCCCACCATCTATAATTTATCAGTAAGAGGTGAAGCATGATTGGTCGGGGTTAAGAAGAACCTTAGTTAATACCTTATGAATTATAAAATACATATCTACAATTTTTCTTCTCCTTGTATCTGAAAAAAAAAAAAAAACATCAATGAACTTATAAAACAATAACCGAACCACCTACTCCGTTGCAGCCCACTTCTTTTAGAATCAATAACAATGCATAAAGACCTCCCTATGATTTGGATCAAATAATGACCTATACAGACCTATACAGACCTATATCAATGCTTTCCGTATCATTTCGAAGACAAAGTTTGCTTTAGTAGTGAAGATTCAGTATCCTGTGTGGTGCTAAAAGGAGACTTCGTACCAATTTATGGTGGGTGAAATTTCTTTACTATTTTAAATGTAAAAAAGAAAAGTTCATCTTGACGGCCAGCGTCTCTCACCATCTTTGAAACTTCGAAACGGTTATATACATTTATATAGTGGAGGCGGAATGACCCAGATAATGAAACCGTAATGCAAACTCAGTGTTAACATTTATTTTATTTTCTACTAGAGCGAAGTTGCCTATTATTTGAGAGTAGAATCCTTTTAACAGTTCCTATAAAGTTAACTGTTGTAGACTTGGATTAAATTAAGACGCCCAGAAGCGTTTACGTGGGAATTAAAGCTTTGGTCGCCTTATTTTTAGTAGCTGACAGAATTAGTGAATTAGTATCATCATCGTGGCAAATATCAACCATAATTCTCGTGCTTGGTTACAAAACTGAGCATTATGACGTGAACAAAGCGCGGATAAATTTCTGCAGCCAAACCAATTAGTCTGAGCACAGCTGACAGAGTATCATGATTACAACCGACCGACTGGGTGTGTAGAGCTGAGTAAGTGATTTTGACCATTGAGCAAATATAAATTGCGTACATATTAATTTTCACATCTGACAGGGCAAATCATACCAGTAACAAGCTAGGGTTGTTTCCAGGTGACTTTCTGAGTCTGTTCAACGAAGTAAGAGATGTTTAAGAGATGTTTAAGCCTGACCGAGGTGTGCACAACTTGCGGAGTGATGTTTACATTTGACAGAAACTGACTGAGTAATGTTTAAGGAAGAAGTGCAAACGAATGATCGTGTATGTCAATAATAAAACATAATTTAGGATTTCAGAGTCAGTTTTTGGCTTCATTATTTTTAACTCAGCATGAAGAAATTAAGGCGGGATTTTGCCTTTAAGACTCGATTCGATCGTGTCCAGAAGTTTATTGATTTTGTTGCAACGATCATTTTTACAAAGATATTACTAGCCGTTATCAGTCACTCAGACAGAACGCTTAGAGGCAACTATTGCGCACTGGTAAAGTTCATGACTGATTTTACGCCGATGAAGTAATCTTCGATTAATTCAAATGGTATTTATAGCAATTGTTTCAAGGCAAGATACATAACTGTGTACTCTTTATTTCGTTTCAGATTACGCCAAGCCCTTTAGATAGACTATATACGTATCCCTTTCTGGTTGCACTTGTCTTAGTATCATTATGGGCTTCGTACGTTATCCAAAAGTGATGCTGATTGTTTTAAGCCTTGCGCTTTTTGTCATGGCACAGGATTGTGTAAGTTGTCAAAATTTCAATTTTGTCATTGATGAAGATGTCGTTTATAACCACATTCTTGAGGGTCACTTGTTTCGAAGATTGACAGTCCACAACGCCGCCCGATGTCATTTGATGTGCAAAGATGACTGCTTGTGTGTATCCATGAATTATTTCCCTCAATCCAAAGAAAATAACTGCGAGCTTAACGATGCTAACAAAGACATGGAGCCAGCAGCAATGAAATGGAGGCAAGGAGGAAATTACTATGATTTGGTGAGGAGCTACACAATGAAGGTGAGATGAAAGTGTAAAGCAGGATGTCCTTTCGATATCGGTAGCCGGCTTACTCTCTCCTTAAACTCTTCCGTCTCCTTCTTCCTTTATCTCGTTCGACCTTTTCAAATCTCTGTGCTTCCTTCCTTTAATATTCACTGCTTCTCTCCCACCCCTAATTTACTCCCTCCCTCTTCCTTTCTCGTTTTCTCGTTTAGTCGCTCCCTCTCCCTTTTCTCATTTAGTCCCTCCCTCTTTCTTTTCTCATTTAGTCCCTTCCTCTTCCTTTTCTTATTAAGTCCCTCCTTCTTCTTTTTCTCATTTATTCCCTCCCTCTTCCTTTTCTCATTTAGTCCCTTCCTCTTCCTTTCTTATTAAGTCCCTCCTTCTCCTTTTTCTCATTTGGTCCCTCCCTCTTCCTTTTCTCATTTAGTCCCTCCTTCCTTTTCTCATTTAGTCCCTTCCTCTTCCTTTTCTTATTAAGTCCTTCCTTCTTCCTCTTCTCATTTAGTCCCTCCCTCTTCCTTTTCTCATTTAGTCCCTCCCTCTTTCTTTTCTCATTTAGTTCCTTCCCTCTTCCTTTTCTTATTTAGTCCCTCCCTCCCTTATTTCCTTATTTCCTTCCATCTTCCCTTTTCCTTGTCCTTAGATATTCACTCCCTTTTTACTTCTACCATACCTTACCCACATACTCATTCTCTCCCTCGATCTCCCTCTCCTTTATTAGTCTATTATTTGTCCTTCCTTTCTTCCTTCTTCGAAAGTTATTGGGGACCTTAAGTAGTCAAGACGACAACCGCGAAGAAAACGTCGATTAAAATACGAATTTAAAATTTGTAGTAAGAATTTCGTGAATGGCTGGATGTGTTTACTGTCTCTTGCGGCGCCACACCTCAAATTTAGCGCCACGTTTGTGAGCGGGGTTAAATTCCAAATTTAAACGTAATTTGCTGTCGGTGTTTCCTTTCCTGGACAACGCAATTTTTGCGATTTCACGTTGTTGTTTGGCAGAAGATGGCTAAGAAATGTAGAAAGTTTTAAAATGCATGTGCTGAGCTATTATTCTGCCAATTAGATCGCTTGTTCTGCCACTTCCTCGTTTCCATTGCCGTCGTGGTTTGCTTAAGGTCCCTACTAGCTCTGTAGGTCAGACCTCTAGGCATCGTATTCGTATGATGGACTACAATTTAAAGTTATAGTGTCCTGAAAGAATTTGAATGACAACTAGGCAAAATACAACGGTGTATGAAGTCCATATATCTTATTAAACATTTTGTTAGGTAGCATCGCTGAGTATTTTTACGAGTTGTGCGGTATTTTGACCAACCCCGTAGGACAAGTCAAAATACAAAAAACGAGTAAAAATACCCAGCGATACCATCCAACAAAACGTCTAATAAGAGATTTATCATCCAAAACGCCAAACTGTTATTTCAGTGCGGGAGAATCTCGCGGATATTTCTGTAGTACAAATATCGCGCGATATTTGTACTCGTCTCGCGCGTTATTTGCATTCCACGAAGCACAGTGGCATAGTAATAAAATAGGTTGTACCGCTTTGTTTTAGGATGGAGATAAATACATCCCAGGAAAACACCGCTGTGTGAACAGATGCTGCCGCCCCAATCCTTGTCTCAACGGAGGGGTATGTCAGGAGATTTGTGATACGCATAGCAACAGGTTTAACTGCACCTGTCCTGATTCATGCAATGGTCTGCGGTGCGAGAAGATTGCATATCCCATGGCCAGAAGTTGCAAAGATATTGCTGAAAATGGCATCTCGACATCAGGAAAATACGAAATCTTTGATTCAGTAAATGAATCGTTTTCTGTTCACTGCGACCTCCAATCAGAACCTAGGTTCATGTGGACATTGATACAATCATTTTCCCTAGGAACGAAAGACTTCTTTATGGGAAAGGCGTTTCTCATCGATTTTCCGACAAATCAGGATTCAGGGAAAGTTGATTGGAACTCGTACCGGCTGTCCAAATCAAGAATGGAGTTTCTTGCTAAACATTCCACACATTTTAGAGTAACTTGCAACTTTCCTCAAGATGGTATGCAGTATACCGACTACGCACGCGCCAAGCTGACAGATCATAACTTATTTTCTGACTGGGGTCGCCGTGCGTTATGCAAAAAGTATGAGTATATCAACATACGGGGAATAAACTGTTCGAATTGTACCGCACTTACCAAACAAAATCAAACGGTCGCGTGGAGCGTTTACAGTGGACTCAGTAAGGAGAGGGGTTGCGACTTTGGTGATGTGCAAGAGGCACCTCGAGCTGAGAGGAATTTTGGAGAGTATCGCAGAGTTAATCCAAAACACCGCTGCACATCTTCTAATGCTTCAACAACCCAGCACTGGTTTGGATTCAAACGTGATTTGCAGAACAGGTAGAGATTGTAGATACAAAAGCCGTACATGTTTATTCAAAGATGTGCTAATATATCAGTGTGCGCTTTGGTAAAGATACCGGCGTGCTCCAGTCAAACTCACCCGAGTTTGCATTCATGTTATACCTGATTAGCTAGCTCGAAAGTTCTCAGAAGGGCGAATTTTTCTGGAATTAATGACAGGTTAATTATTCAGCGCCATAAGTGCACCATTTAGTTATAGCCAAGTCATATTAACCGCATAGAATTATAAAATTATAAAAAAAAAACGACTTTATATATAGGTTACATATAATCTTAACTAGGTACCCCTGTTTCTCCGAGAATAGCGATAGAACACATACGCTCAATATCTTATTCAAACTAACTTGTTGAAAAATTCCTAAAATATTCTATATCAGAGAAAGGCAAAACAGATGAAAACATGCCACTAATTGCACATTTGTGAGCGACGTGGTATTTGTTCACAACAACAACAATCTTTATTTATACTTCCTTACCTGTGTTAAGTTAAAAAGAAAATATTGAAAAGAAATAGAGTACTCACTGTCTGGAATAACCATACGGGCTAGCGAGCCAGGCAGCCAGTAGACAACAACATTAAATGAAAGTAAATTAATAGTCAGCAAGATAGCACAAATACACACATAAAAAGAAAGGTAAAGAATAGGAAAAATGCCATCACTACGCTATTAGGAAAGTCTGAAATAATTACATTAATATATCAGTATAAAGCATTAATATAAAAAAAGTACGCGCATAGTAAATAGCGGAGGGGGACAGGGGGGGCCGGAGCCCGGGAGAACAGGGGGTGGGAGAGGGAGGAAAGCGGGAGAACAAGGGGCGGGAAGCGGTATCTACATGAGGGTGGGAAGCGGGAGCAGAAATAAATAAGGCGATAGTTTGTTGTTTACTACTACGTATTAGTCAGTCAAAGACACTTATCTAGCAAAGTTTTGAAATTTCCATTTAACATCCACCCATGATGCTGAAAAGAAAATTTCAGAGGAAAGAAAACGTAAATTTGCACTCGGGCTGTAAAAACAGCATTACTTCCGGTGAATTTGGAAATCCGTTCAATTTGATTACGTCATTGGTCATGAGATAGCATGACATGTATAGTGTCTGGTAAGCTGTAGCTGTTGAAAATCTCCAGCAAAAAAAAACTACTCGCTACGACAAGTTACCAACATCAAAAAGGGAAAGCAAGCACGAATACAAGAGAAGCAAACTCTAAACGTTACGTCTGACTCTTGATTTTTTTATTTGATTTTAAAATGGCAATAGCTATTACATCACGCAGTGAACTGAGACTTACGTCTCAGTCTATAACGAGATGTCAGAAGCGAAGATCAAACTGTTAGTGAAACCCGGTTAGTGAAACTAAGACTAGGTTTACACTAGAGGAGAGTTTTCCGGATACGTAAATGTTTCCGGATTCATCAATTTTGGAGTATTCGGATTCGTAGGCGTTTACACTGAAAGGATATTCGGATTCCTGACCGTTTACACACAACGACAACTCCGGGAACATTCGAAATGGAATGGTTACCAAGCCCAGTGTTGTTTTGTCATTCGATCGACAAAGTGAAAACGCATCCCCAAAAAAGGCTAGAGTAGATCCAGATGCCACTGAGGCAAATTTGAGTTGGAGAGATGCCAATCCATCTACGTCGTCGGCGATTAAGTGCGGCTGACGTTAAACTTCCTTGCAATAACAATTTGCGTTTCCTCAGAAATACTGCGGTACACATGATAAAATTTATCGCCTGTACCTGCAACAAGATTAGGCAACCGGAGACCGCCAGCAATGTTAGCACCAGATCCTCCATTTTGGTTTCACCGCAAACTCAAAAGATTGCAGGGGGAAATAATATCCGGATTCGAGAAAAAAAGCGGTTACACGACAAAACTTTCCGGATTCTAAAGTTATCGGATTCAAAGTTCCCACTTTAAATTCCGGATTCAAAATATCCGGAGACACGACCAAACCGGAGAGTTTTATTTCGGATTCGTCCACTTTCGTGTAAACGGCAAAATCAATCCGGTACTAAAACGTTTCGGATTCATCACGAATCCGGAACAATTTCCTCTGGTGTAAACCTAGTCTTAGTTTAATTTAGAAAACTGACCTGTAGTAACTTTCATCTGGAATCAATGATCCCCTCGCCAAAACAAAGGCCCGAAAATGAATAAGAATATTAAGTTTTGGCACAGTTTGAAAGTCAAACACGGGTTTCTGATCCTCTTGATTAACCTGGAGACGGCAGCGACACAATGAAGGGCGGGAGTCGAGAGGCAAAGGGGCACAAAAGTACGCGAGGCGGGAGAACGTGGCACGGGAAGCGGGAGACTCTGACCCCCCTGTCCCCCCACTAAATATGACAACTAATAACAGTTTAACATTATATATATATATATATATATATATATATATATATATATATATATATATAACTAACTGCAGACAGTACTGTTTCGGCCTTCTGGGCCTCATCAGTGCAGTGCTAATGCTAGGATGGAGGAGAACCAATATGGTCACCCCAAACGATCCAACCTTTGTGGTATCGTCTAAGCCATGCCAGAGTGCTCAAACTAGAGTACACTAGCGAGCATGCGCAATTGCAGAGCAATGACTCATCCTAGTTAGAGTGCTCAATTTGGACATATTATATAAGCTAAAAAATAACTTATATCAAGGCTTAGAAAGGTTGACAGAATTTAACGAGAGAATAATTAACCAGATAATTTGGGAAAAGACAGAACTGCAATCTAAAATAATATGAATAGATATATCTAACAATCATTAACGAGATCGTATTTGACTGATTTCTTAAACTTTGAAAGAGAAAAGGATTTAGAGTTTTTACTTATAGAGTTCCATACTGTAGGACCTTTAAGGTGGTCTTCTGTTGAATATTCTTCTGTTGAAGTCATATGTTGAATATGCCATAATTTGTTCTTACTTTAGGTAAAGTGTAGAACATATTCAAAGCACTTCTGGTATTGTAGTTGTGTCTTTTATTGACTTGCTTGATTGTGTGAAGAAGGTATCAAAAACAGATGGTAGACATCTGTGGTGAAATTTGTACATAAAGACTGCAATATTAACAAAGACAAGATCCGGCAGCTTAACAATATTTAAAAATTGGACGACAATGGTCACGAAATTTAGAAAATGTCATGATTCGAATTGCTCTCTTTTGTAAAATGAACAAAGGCTGATCTGAATAGTAGAAGAATAGGAGTTATACCAAGGGCGTAGCCAGGGGGGGTCCTGGGGTGTCCGTGACCCCCCCTTGGTAGGCCTTCTTCAGAGCAAACAACCTACAATATTCAGGTGGCGAAAACGCCATGACAATATCTTGGCCGTAAAAGCCATTGTTGAAAAGCCCACTTTTATAAAAATGGTTTTTTTTGGAAAGTAATTTCGACAACAGCTCTTGCATTTAGTTAATATGGGCCTTTATGCCGCGACAATACGACTGAACCCACTGATACACGCGGGAGAGCAGCGGTGTAGATAGTGAGTAGCCTCTGTGACCCCCCCTTTGAAAAATCCTAGCTACGCCCCTGTATACTCCAAGAAATTAAACCGTAGGTTAGGAAAGGATAAACCAGGGCATAATATAGGTTAATCAGAATGTCTAAATTCACATAATAACGCAGTTTGGAAAGAATACCAACATTTCGCTTCATTTTTTAGCAATGTAGCTTTCATGGCTTTTCCATGATAAGTTAGAATCTATTATAAGAACTAGATACCTTATTGAGTACTCTTGGTTTAAGTTTATGCCATTTAAGGAGAGTGTGAAATTAGAGGGAAATTTTCTTTGTGGAGGGTGGAAAATGACAAAATTAGATTTATCAATATTAAGTGACAGTTTGTTAGCACTCAACCAGGTATAGATATTAACTAATTCATCATTCAAAATGGATTCAAGCACTTTAAGATTTTTAGGCTTGTAAAACAGATTGGCATCATCCGCCGGAAAATAAATGACAGTCTAGTATTTTAGAGTAGTTACTAATGTCATTAATGTACAAGAGACACAATGATGGGCCAAGAACTGAGCCTTGACTGAGGAACGCCACAAGAAACAGAGGCTCTGACCCAGTATGCCCCTTGGAAACAAACCGTTATCTGTTAGTAAGATATGAGGTGAAACAATCTTTTGTCACTCCACGAATACCATAGTTATCAAGTTTTTCAATTAAGATGTTATGATTAACAGTATCAAATGCTTTACTGAAATCCAAAAATTACCAAAAGAAACTTCATGGTAGCTGTATCAAGCATATGCATGATCAATGGAGTGCCTTGCTCGTAAAGCAAACTGCTTGCGATAAAGTACTTTTTTCTTTTCTAAATAATTTACAGTCAAACTAAGTGAAGCGTACCCCTGAAGATTACATTAATGAATTGATCATTTGGATATTGAACCCGCCAGTCGTTTCAAGAATGCAATAATGAATTGATTATTTGATTATTGAACCCGCTAGCCGTTTCACGAATGCAATAATGGATTGATTATTTGAATATTGAACCCGATAGCCGTATCCGTTTTGAAAAGGCGCGGATCATTGTTCAAATTAGAAGTCCATTTCTGGAGTCCAATAAGATTGTTCTAGGAATCCTGAAAATGAACAAACTGCACTGTAAAAACACTGCGAAAACAGTCGATCTCAAATATTAACGAAATAAAAAAAGTCTCGCGATGGCTTCGCCCGTAAACTATTTTTCCGACCATGAATACACACAAGAATTTCTACAAGTTCGTCGAGATGTAAATAGGCGAAAAAAGCTCTCGATAACATTCTATTTACAACATTTACAAGAAGTTCTACACAACTCGAACTCACCTTTTCCGCCATGTCTGACGCCACGTTGAAATAGTTCCGATCCATAATCCATAATCCATAATCCAATCTGAAATGGACTTCTGATTTGAACAATGATCCGCGCCATTTAAAACGAATACGGCTATCGGGTTCAATATTCAAATAATTAATCCATTATTGCATTCTTGAAACGGTTAGCGGGTTCCATGTTCAAATATTTAATTCGTTATTGCGCTCCTGAAACGATTAGCGGATTCAATATTCAAATAATCAAAAATCATTAATGTAATCATGAGGGGTACGCTTCACTTACTTTGACTGTAATATTCTCTTATGCATCAATATTTCTAGTAGTCTATTGAATATAGATAGAATAGAAATGGGACGATAATTGTTTAAACTTGTTTAAAGGCCCTTTTCAAAAGCTATTTCAAGTTCATCTGGGACAATTCCAGTAGAAAAGGAGGCATTCAATATAATTTCTAGAGGTTTGGATATAGCATGTTTAGTAGCTTTTAGAATATTATCTGGAATACTAAAAGGCCAGCAGCTTCCTTTTTGATTTCCACAATTGTAGAGGGAAATTAAAATAAATTATCTCGGAATGGAGCTGTGAGAGACTGAAGGGAATATTTATTTACACTAGGAAATACCCTTTGTTAGATTATTTCCAATATTAGCAGAAAATTTTTTAAAAGCATCAGCCATAAACTTAGGGTCATTTATTTCAACATCCTCGATAATAAATTTAGTGGGATTACTGCAAGACGCAAGGGTTATTAATACTCGGAATGGCCTATTGATGTTTAGCCCCAAACCAGTATTGAGTTGTAGAAGCAGGTGAAGAAGAGCAGCGGTGATTCGTATTTATCGCCCCGGAATGGTACATTCCAAAATTATTTTCATTGTCAACTGCTCCTGATGATCCATCAAAATCGCATCCTCTGGCCTTGCTTTTAAAACTGTTTACATACCAAGCTTTACTATTGTCCATTCTTGTGTCAGCGGTGCATTCAGAACAGTTAATTCCGCGGATGTTGATATACTCAAACAATTTGCAACCTTGATCCCAGTTTCCAAATATATCATGACCTGCACGCAGAACGGCGCGTGCGTAGTCCGTGTACTGCAGGCCATCTGTTGGAAAGTTGCATGTTACTCTCAGATGTGTTGAGTATTGAAAAAGAGATTGCATTCTTGCTAGAGAAAGTCGGTAAGAGTTCCAATCAGTTACCTTGTCATTGTCATTCACAGGAAAATCCCTGCCAAAACCTCTATCCTTAAATGTCGCCTTATTGTCAATAGAGAATGACTGTATCAATACCCATACAAAGCCAGGTTCTGACTGTACGTCACAGTAAACAGAAAAGGTTTTATTAGTGGCTGAGTTAAATATGCTGTACTTTCCTGATGTCGAGGCGCCCTTCTTAGCAATGTCTTTGCAGCTTCTTGGATTTGAAATCTGACTTATCTTACTACACCGCTGACCAGTGTATTTGCTACGACAGGTACAGTTAAACCTGGTGCTGTGAGTGTCACAATTTTCCTGACATACTCCTCCGTTGAGGCAGGGATTTGGGCTGCAGCACTTATTAACACAACGATGTTTTCCTGATATGTAGTTTTCTCCACCCTATTTGGATTTAAAACAAACTGCTTTTTCTAAATCTATCCTTTGGCAATTGACAAACAAAAACAAAAACAAAAACAATTAAGATCCAGGAGAAAGGATTCTGAGGATCAACTGCAAGAAGATATTTGAATTCAAATAATTCAAACGAAAGAGGGAGTAAAGAAGCAAAAACAAAAAGGTGAAAGGAGTTCCAGAAATATACATGGTCGTAATCGGAATTAGAGGCGAATATATAAAACTGAAAAAAGTAGGTAAAAGAATTCAACAAAAACAGTCCCTCCAACAAAGGTTCCATCTCTCACCTTCACCGTGTAGCTCCTGATCAATTCATAATAATTTCCTCCTTGCCTCCGTTTCATTGCTGCTGGCTCGATGTTTCTGTTAACGTCGTTGAGCTCACAGTTATTTTCTTTGGACTGAGGGAAATAATTCATGGATACGCACAAGCAGTCATCTTTGCACTTCACGTGACACTGGGTGGCATTGTGGACTGTCGATCTTTGAAACACATGACCCTCAAGAATGTGATTATAGGCGACATCTTCATCGATAACAAACTTGAAGCTTTGACAATTTACTGTTTTCTGCGCCAAATTGGAGGGAATTAGTTGTGATAATGACCACAGAGTTTGTAGACAGCGAACGAAGCCCATAGTGAACCTTAAATCGAGCAAATAATATCGATAACTTTAATTCCATGACTATGGCAAGGCATAAGAGTTTTATCGGTAGGAGTTACAGCTTAGCCGCTCGATTGAGAGTATTTGCAGCGCACGGTCCCCTTCTTCTCCAAGTGATTTCAGTATGGCTCATAAGTTGTCTACCTTATAATTAAATAGTTTATTATCTGTATAAATTTCATTCGAAATCTGATTGGTTTGTGGACGATGCATTTTAATGTTTGCAACATTGCGACAGGTGGCTCATTTAAAAAAAAAAAATTTGTAAATGACTTGATGTGATTACCAACCTAAACCGCATTTGACCTACTCTTCAACGCAAATTTAGATGGAAGAGTTGTTGAGTTTCTTGCTTTTAACGATTTTGTATTAGTTAAAATCATGCAACAAATGTCCCGAGCCAAAATTTCCTATGAGTGAGCCATCTGGTTGTTTCTTGCTTTCATTGATTTTGCAGCTTTTGAAATGATACAACAAATGTAACTTAGTGATTCGGAAGGACAATATTTTTCTTGAGAAGTAATAAGTAATAAGACCTTGATCAGCACATTACAACTTTCCCTTCTTTTGACGCGAAAGTGACCACGTAATGCTTATTGAGAAAAGAGTCAACGTCCACAAGGATTCGACTATCTCGAAGACAGCAATATACCTAATGTAAAAGACAAGCTACAGGAAAATGGACTGAGAATCTGAGGAAGTCTTGGCAGAGTAAATCAACTTCAGCTGTATCTTTGGTAGCAAGAAATAAAACACGAAAATGTCTTTATCATGAACTGATATCAGGTCAGCGAAGGGGTGAGATGTCATATGAAGATCGTTGTGAAATGTTACACTGGTGGAAGTTTACTGATAGAGGGCTACACTTTTTCCTTGGTAGAATGCCATAAACTTGTATTCGGGCTGAATGGCCTTCATTTTTGTGATTTTTTTAAGTTTGCTTCAAAACGTACTAGGTCCAACCACAATTACAAACTGCAGGTTAAATTGGCAAAATGTAATTGTTATAAATACTCTTTTTTTTGTTAAAATCATTTGTGAATGGAATGACCTGCCCGCCAATGTCGTTGAGATAGGTAACTTAACACGTTTCAAAACAGCTCTTAAATTATACATGCGTATTTCTTAGGTTTTTATCCATCTTAGATTTTATTATAAGCATACATTTTTAAATTTTATTTCTTTGGAAGTTTATTTGCATAGTTAACCTCTTCAACTTCCCTTTTAGGGTATTATTTGTGTTGCTTATTTTTTAATACCTTAAATAAAGTATGTATGTATGTACTATGTATGTATGTATCAATTTCAGTGGTGGATTGAAGGGAATTTAATTGCCTTTGAAACTACGAGTCCTAGGGAGTCGGTTGAGTACCTTCCATATATAAATTATTCGCCAATAAATGACACTTTATTAAAAGACAGATTGAAATCACCACTGACTACATAGGTTGCCCCACGGTTTTAAACGGTTTTTATCAAAGTACTACTAGGATCTTTATAATCACCTTGAAGAGAAATATGTCAACAAAAATAAAAGCTAAAAGATAATCCGGAAAGGTAGGCCATTTATTTGTGGTGGAAAAAGGCGTGGATACTGGATACTCGAAATGTGCGACCGTGGACCGCAAAAAAGACCTTGCCCAGCGCCAAGTAGTTTCTCTTCTTTTGACGCGAAGGTGCTTACGCGATGCTTATCGATATCAGTTGAGAAATTAAGCGCCAAATTTCTGTGGGATTCGACAATCTCGACGAAAGATTAGAGAACGTGATACGAAGAAAAAGAGCGAAAGGTTAATTGAAATTATGAGGTATGGTAGATCGTTTCTGCTGTCTCGATGGCGGCAGAAAACACATTGGAACTGATCGAATTAGTCAAAGATCATTGCATTGTTACGTGAGTAGTGACAAATTACATCTTGTTTTTTCTCATGTTCAGCTACAAACTTTTGGTTTGAGAATCAGCTCTTCGTACTTACCTTGAAAATGTCAGTTCGTTCAACGGCTTCATCACAATCCTTCGAGAAAGATTCGCACGCAGGCAAACAGATGTTGATGAAATTATGTGTATGTCCAGTAATATCGATACACCGAGTTTTATCTTTGAAAATAACAAAACACGTTAATGAGTCAAGAAAGTTCATTGATTATGATAAAAACATTCCTAACAGGCAATGGAAAAGATCCTGCGTTACCGTCGGCAAAAAAATCCAACTGAGAGTATTTTACAAATAAAAATCTGCTTTGGATAAAATCTGTTGCATTCAAGGCGGTGATCCAATGCCGATGATAGCAATCCGAGATTCTTCGAGAAGGCAAACTCGGCCTCCCTCGCACCATTAAGTTTCTTTCGGCTCATAGTAACAATTGTTTGTTTTTCAGAAGTGATTAACCACTCGCTAAGATCACCACAGAAAGCGATAACAATAAAATTGGTGAAACAAAGATTGTTTTTTTCAAGTCGGTCACTTTTTTCCTTTCAGTAGTATTGAAAATCTTCCATGTCAACGTTGTAGAAGATAAATCTATCGAAGGCTCCCCGTGCTTAAACAGACGTCAAGAGCACAGTAAGATACAGCCGAAAGAAAAAAGCCAAAACGGCAGAACATTTTGTGTTTGCAAAAGCGTTAATCATGACAGGGAAAAACAGCAAAGACATATTGTTTTATTTTATTGTTTTTGTTTTTGCTTTTTGGTTTTTTTAAAGCAATTTATTCTCATACCTCACTTATCGCTGCCAAAACTATAGGCAACAAATTATCGCACAGCTGGTGCAAATACTTAAAAAAAGAAAAAAAAAAAAAATAGCGGCTGCATTTGGTTAGTATCGTGATAATTTCCTGTGTTCCAAATGAAGGATTCGTCGCACATCCCGACATAACCAAGATGAATTTTGGTGTCGATATCTACTTATTTGCCCATCGGAAATAGCTATACATATAAAGCAAACATCGATACTTATAAAAAAGAAGGAAAAATAAAGGAAAATACCAAAGCAGCACTTTTCATTGTCAACCGTGACGAACCAAAAAAAGAAATAAAACTCGAAAAGGAAAGAAAAAATTGGAAAATATTTAACTTGATTTGGAAACGCACGTCCCTAATTCTTTTCATAGGAGATAAAAAACTCTTTTTTTTGTCGCGAAGTCAAGAATGTTGCCCATAACGTGTTAGCGCTGCTAAGACTTTCGTTTATTCTTGTTTCTCCACTTTTTTATTGTTTTCGTCCTCATGACTCTGTTTGTATTACTATGCTCTATTGTATTCTATAACACTTTGCGGGGGAACTTGGCCAAACTGCATCGACCAGTTTACAATTTTTGAAGAAATGTTTTGGGGGCTACGAAATGCACAATTTTAGAAATGTTGGAAACAAGGCCAGACCCACCATCGCCAGGAGCTACGTTCCCTACTATTTGCGAGAACCTGGAAGTGCGGCGTGGGGTCTTTAAATTCCTTTGCTAACCAATGCAGAGAATTTTTTAGTCTCTACTTATTTATTGAAGTACGTCGAACCATGAGAAAAAATAAGAAAATTCCTTTCCCTCTTGTGCAGCATCGGGAGATTTCCGAGCATGGGAATTCTGCAGCTGTGTCTTATGAGCTATTTGTCAAAAACTACTTATGGAAACAGCATTGTTTTAACTCTATTTCGAGGAGACAACATTGTATTGAAATAACATAAATTGTAGTTTTCGAATTTTTTTTTTGTTTTTAATTTTTTTCTTTTGTCTAATGTGTCAATAGTCAACGAAAATGAATAAAACTGACACATTGAAGCTATTGGATCCAAAGACGGTTCACTTGATATTAAAACTGTGCTTTGGAAATATTTCCCTTCATATTGGGAAATTAGTGAAACGCTTTCGCAACGTTGATGAAAAACCAGAATAAATTCATTTTCGCTGTTACGATTTTATATCATAGGGTCCTGTGTCTTAAGAGGAGTTCAAGATTGTCTGAGTTGTTCCATGATGAACCGAGTTTTTCACCGCGTCATGTTTGCGTCAGAAAGAGAGTGAAAATGAAGAGAGCCATTGTCTTAAGAAAGTACTAAGTTGATGAAGCTTTATATATAATGGCACTGGCTCAGTGTTTCTTTTAGAGGGCTACAAACGAATTACCAGTTCAGTGAAGAGAATACCTTACCAAAGGTGTAGATTCTCTTCTTCAAGGCGTAAATCCTTCGTGGATGTAAATTTTCTTCTTCAACTCGACTCGGATATATCATGTTTCACGAATCAGCGAAATTGATAAACTCGTGATGAATAAACGTTCGTAGGGTGCTTTCATAATTCTTTATCTTGGTTCTTAAGAGATCATTCTTGACTTCAAGTTTAATAACTCGGGCTAATTGAACTCAGCGCTCAGCGATGATCAAGGCGGGCGGCTGCGAAAAAGCAAGGCGACAAACAGAAAGACAAGTTCCTTGAATGCAGGTGCTCTTACATGGACTAAAGTAATTCATTTGCAAATATTTTATTAAGCAGGATAATCATAAAAGCAACTTTTAACTACTCAAGCGGTCTGGTCAATAGGCGTCGAGTGTCATCGGCTCATTCCGAGAAATATCCAACTTTGTGCGCAGAGCTACAATGTTAGTTTTCTAAATTTCCATCCCCGCTTAAAGTTGAAATACCGTAGGAACAATCTGAAACCTCACACAGTGCATTGCAAATCTGAGCTCTATCAAGGTTGCAACTGACAGACAAAGTCTGAAAATGTTCCTCCACTTTTGACTTCAATCTAGGGGAAGGAAGGTAGAATTCCGAGTGCACCTAACGTTTAAAGTGCAAATGAAACTATATATTCGCCAGTACTTGGCCACAAATCCGCACCGAGTAGTCAGCTTACGACGAACCTGTGTATTTAACCTTCCAGGCCAAGAGAAACCAAAAAAAAAACAATTTTTCTTGGAAACTGATTCTGTACACTGTTCAGTTCAGTTAAGGATTAAGTATTCCTCCGGATTGCTGATTTTGAGCGCTAAAGTGAGTTGACTTTCCTAAGCTATTGGTTTGTGAGGTCCATTTTGCCTTTTTTTTTTGAAGAATTAATGAGTTTTATCTTTATCGCAAACTTTATGTGGGCATTTTATCAGTTATGTGATACTACGAAGTTCACAAGTAAACTAAATTTGTGATTTCTCCAATTTTAGGTTTTACCCAGTTATCATTTCTACATTTCTGACTGTTGTTGGCTGCCTTACAACTTGCACACAGCAACAAAACTGCCCGTTTGTGAAGCATACCTTCTACGTGGATAAAGATTTGGTGGCTGATCACTCCCTTCGAAATCACGTTATTGCTACATCAACAGTGTCATGAGCTGTAGAATGTTACAATAACTGCCGTATGAATTATCAGTGCAACTCTCTTAATTTCTGGTCAACTAGAAAAGAGAAGAATTGTGAGCTGAATAAGGAAAACAAGTTTCTGAAGCCATCTGACTTACATCCAGATCCTGATGCTCTGTATTACGATCTGGTTGTTGATTACAGCGCTGTAGTAAGATGTAGGCCTCGCAGTACATAACATCTACATTTATTAGTCTTACAAAGGGGGCCATCACGCAATGAGAAGCATTTGAAGCCGGAAACCTGATACCTCCATCAAGTACATTTCAAACTTATTTCTAATCAACTACTGAAAATAAACAAAACTGACGTGTTGAGGTTAATGAACCCCATTTCACTTGATAGTAAAACTGTACTTCAGTTTATGGAAAGTATTTCCCTTGAGATTGGCAAATAAGTTAAAACGTTTTCGCAACTTTGAAAAGAACCATACCCTATTCATTTTCGCTTTATAAACTTATATTAGGCACTGCAGTGTTTTGCAAGGATTTCCAGCCCAGAAGTAAGAAAAAGCCGTAACTGCTAACGTATAAGATTACGATGATTTTTTGAGGAAACGCCCATGGTGTTTTATTATGATAAACAAAAATACACTCCTGCACATAGAGATGGAATTTCTTTTCTCTGTTTAACTCGATAACTCACAAGTGAGCGTGGCAAAAACGAGTTAGATACCGAATTGATACTCGAAGAGGAATTTCATATCTCATGCACGCCCATGTATTGTTCTTTTTCCAGCGTAGGTGTCTTTTGCAGGGTGTCCCTTGTTCAGAATGCCAAAATGGTTGTTGTAAATCGGCGCCATGTTCCTCTGAATCCACTGTTCGTTGCGAAGAGCTTTGTGACGTCAAGGGAAAGAGATTCCGCTGTGTTTGCAAAAGTGGTTGCACAGGAGACTTTTGCCAAACTGATAGTATGAAACTGATATGTTCGAGTGCACCTGGCGTCGACTTTTACGGGGAAAATTTTTAAAGCATGTTGCATGTAAAGGTTTAAAAGTTTTCGTTGCTCTTTTTGGAAAATGTCCCAACTCTAGCATTGACTGAACGACCCCCCTACCACTGATTAAGAGGGTATAGATTGACCCCTTACGGATTTTGCTGTGTTTCAAGAATTTTTTCATCCATGTAAGGTCAAATAAATGGCATGCTATGAAAGCTTCAAATTGATTTAAGCGATAATTAACTAAAATCGTCATGAGTTCATGAAATGATCAAATTTCGGGGATGGAACTCACACCCTTTTAACTTCACGAGTTAAACCAGTGCCTAATTTCTAACTGTACCTCTAAATTATCATAATCCTATTGTTATTCAAACTCTAAATTTGATTATTCTTGTGTCAATAGTTTCACCTGAATCTCAGCCCAATCCCTGGCCCAAGCCCATCAGACAGCCAATCATACTCGTCACCGCAGGCATGCGTATAGATCCATCTGGATAATCTCCAAGTTCAGCTGCAACTTCAGTTCTAGCTTTATCTTCAACTTCAACTATTAGTCGTCTTTGCGCTATAAGTCCAAGGGGGAGGGGGCCTTAATGATATATCAATTTGTTTCCGACTACGAGCGATGTGTGGATCCAATACCAGCACGCCTTTGTTGCAGTAAATGTTCACGATATAATAGAATGCAGTTTTTACCTTGTTATGCTTAAACACGAAAGCGCGCTATAAAAGGCGCCCTAGGTCCCACTGGACCATTTGTCAATCAACCGTCGTGTGATGTGGAACTCTTAGAGTCAAGTCAGCTCGAGCTATAGCTACTCCAAAGCAGTGAACAGCGGGCGCATTCCTCAAAATTGTTTTATGTCTTCATCACAATACAAGAATTTTTGAGATTTGTATTTCCTTTCTCCAATGGAAACTGTCTTTATTTGTGGCGGTAAATTTGAGATCGAAGTAGGTGGTTCGCACGTTACCTCATGCCACCATGCTGGTGGAAGTAAACAATAGATATCTCATTAGCTCCTTTTGTTCGTCTACCAGCATTTAAATTTGACCCGCACACGTCAACGGTGAGTGATAAATGAGCCTAGGTCTTCCCATGGAAGACTTCCTTCTAAAGCGCGCCTTCGTGTTTAAGACGATCGTGCACTTCAGTGGTCCCCCAAGTTCATTTGTAATTATATGGGAAATGACATAATGATTTAGCACGTTCCAGATTGTTAAACATGTGACCATAAGTGGAGTTTATACAAAGTTGTTGTTGTATCTCAGAGAGCTGTAAATAAAGCTGTGTTTTGCAGACCATAAGTGACTACCGGCTCATCGACTAAATGACAATAGCTGTTCCTGTTCAAGTTAACACGTTGATTGATATCTCATTTGTGATTACCAATTTAATTAAGTTGTAGCCGTTTAAGCCAGAAGGTTAAACTTTGATCCAAAAGTGAAACAGTTTTGACCAGGCGTTCGGTTTACAAGCACGTTTTCCTTCGCTTAACTGTTGAACTGTTTGGTGATCTTTTTGTTATTCTTTGATCGGTAAATAATTTGGAAAGATAACGCCACAGAAGATTCTACATAAGTAGGTCATGTTGCCAATTCAACTTTAAGTATTTTCATTTTCAATTAGTTCTCTTCTATATGCAACTTTAATGAATCTTTCGTAATTAGATTTCATACGTATCATGTAATTCATTTTCATTAGATCGAATAGAGACTTTACACGATTTAGTTTGTCGAGGGCGAACCATTTTCCCCGAAGCAACTACTTCATCCGCCACCTGTCCTTATACCTCGGAATTCATCTCGTCAAGCTTTAAGCTCTTTCCATTGGTAATGTTGGTGTTTCATTTTCTTGGTCGAAGGATAAGTATACGCAATCTAATGGGGCCGAATAAGATTGATATCACTGAAGAGTGCTTTCAGAAAATAGTAGAGATTGTCCTCTTCGCTGTGCAACCCCTTTTGCGATTTATCATCCTCTAGATTAAAAGATGGTATAAATGATAGCAGTCATATGTACTAGTGACGATAATAATAATAATAATAATAATAATAACAATAATAGTGATTATAAAAAGAAAAAAACAGACTAACATGTAAGTTTAAATTCCAGTTGCATTTCTTTTGTATTCGCTAACATAGGCGTACGGGCAATATTTTTGCCGGGGGGGGGGGGGCGTGAACCATTTGCCCAAAAAGTTCTCGCAAGTTGCCCAAATTTTTACGAAACAGTCGTCATATGATACACTAACATAGGCGTACATGAGATGCAAGGAATATATGAAGTTCATATGTTTTGAACTGCGGTATTAGATACGTATGATGTGCGATCCTCGCAGTAGATAGCGCTATTTATGTAACATATCATATATTCATTGCATCTCATTTATCACTTTCACGGGTTTATTACGAATCAACTTAACGGCCTGCTCCCAGTTGGCTTGTTAGCTCAATTGGTAGAGGGCTGCACTAATATCGCAGAGGTCAGTGGTTCGAGTCCCGTACAGGCCTGATTTTTTTTTTCAGGTCTGATTTTTGCTATTGCATAAATAGCGCTATCTACTGCGAGGATCGCACATCATACGTATCTTATACCGCAGTTCAAAATATATGAACTTCATATATTCATTGCATCTCATTTATCACTTTCACGGGTTTATTACGAATCAACTTAACGGCCTGCTCCCAGTTGGCTTGTTAGCTCAATTGGTAGAGCGCAGCGCTAGTATCGCAGAGGTCAGTGGTTCGAGTCCCGTACAGGCCTGATTTTTTTCAGGTCTGATTTTCGCTAGTGCATAAATAGCGCTATCTACTGCGAGGATCGCACATCATACGTATAGGCGTACATATAGAACAGGTTAAAAGAAATAGCTGCCATTTCGATGGCCAAATGTATCAATGGTACGATCCATGTATTTCTGTTACACCGACATCCATAAACTGTGTACTGTTGTCATTCGGAAGATCTGAGCCAACGTCTTTGGCTTCGATTTTGCTGTATTTAACAACTATTCACCTCAGTGTCGGTGGTTAGCGGTGGATATTTACCTCGCCGCGAACAGTGAGATAATATACACCACCGTCGTTAACTTGAGTGATTTCTTCGCTTGTCACGGATGCAAACCGAGGTGCCATTTTTTCCCGAGTTGCTCGGCGGTAAATAGCAAAGGATATTCGGAGTTTGACTAGCCAATCAGAGCGCGCCTTCAACGCTATCCACTGTTTTAGTATATACTAATTAAGGATATTTATTGTTTCGTCGCCGTCGGTGAAACAGGTCGTTGTTGGTGTATTTGTGATTAATTTGGCGCACGAGAAACAGTAAATTTAACTCTCTTGCCTATACGCTTGGTTCTTGCATGAGCGTCTTGGTACTCAGCAACGATGTCTTTTTCATATTCGGAACAGGTAACGCGATGGCGATAGGCCCGCTTACGTTTTTGTGAGGCCGGATTCCAAATGTCTAATATGGCATAAGGCGAGTTTTACACACAAAAAAAAAACTTACGTAAGGTGCGTATTTGTTTCCACTGTCGCGTAAATTTTTGAAAAACTACGGGCGTGGATTTCGCTGGCTTTACGCCATAAAGGACGTAGTAAAGCCAGTTAAATTCACACGAGACAGTGGTTGCCGAGCACGTGACTCAGATATTCTGAGAGTCTCCAGTGGATAATCTGCAATATGATTGCAGAAGGTTATGCCGAAATTGACTCTAATTAATTCACGACTGGAAATTCCCCACACTAACTAGTGCAGTGCAGCACAGTGCTCAACAACAAAATTACAAATATGTATATATATCAACATATGATCCCTTTCAAAAATAACCAGAAAGTGATCACGTGCTAGGCAACCATGTCTCGTGTGAATTTAACTAGCTTTACAACGTCGGCTCGATTACCAGTCACTGTTCGAGAAAATGAGCCCGCACTCATCCTCCCGAAGGGGAAGATCAGAGACCGGACCTGGGAGACGGTGGAAATCGAGCCTATTTACAACGCTGACTTCAGGTTGAAACAAAATATCTCTTCGGAAAAAAATGCACAGACTCATGCAAGCTTCTTTAAAAACTAGCTTTGCCCAAATTTCTCGCGCTGCCCAAACAATCTGAGTTGCCCAAAATTTAGGGGCTGCAGCCCCCCCACCTCCCCCCCCCACCCGCTCCCGGCCCGTACGCCTATGTTCGTCAATCTACCCTTATGAATAATGCAATCCTTAGGGGGTGATGACGAAAGAGAATCTAAAAATAGCAGTTTTAAATCGCAATTGACCAACCCTCAGAATCGTTCATTATTCCATTTGCTCTGAGATATTTCATCTGACATCTGCCTCTTTTCTCTCTCTCTGTCAACTTTCCTTTTCTCGGTTTAACATTCTCAAGCTACAATGGTAACTGTCGCATCACGATCGTACCAGTTTAATATTCATTTGCATGTTTTCGAGAGCAATATTTTGTCAGCGGTTTTATTCGTTAAACACCTGGGAGATTTTACCCAGGGGTAGTATCGTTTCGCGGAAGGTGATTTCTTTCTGTTTCTGAGAATGTTGTGACATAACACGAAATGCCAGATCCCCTTAAATTGAAGCTTACAAGAAGGAAGGAATTAATATGATGCCTTAAACAGTCAGGTCTATGTAAAGATCCATTTTGCGAAGATATGGAGAAGCCACATCTCAGCTTCTTGATGCACAAGTTGATCGTAGCCAGTCACGTACGATATACCATTTGAAAAAGCTATAAATAACATCATCTGCCTCGAAATTTGACTATGGCGAACAAGAACGAGGGAGAAGTAGTTTCTCAGCAACTCCGAGACCTTTGGAGCTCGTATGTGCGGTGTAGTTCATCACAGGTAATGCAAACCGTTACCGTGACTTTTTGTCTATGACCTGCATTCATGTGTGGAGAGCCAATTTCCATCTGTGAAAGCTCTAGCGGATCAACTGTTGGTAATCTTCGCTTTCCTTATTAAAGGAAAAGTTTGCTTCAGAAACCATTAGATGTTTATGTTCACATTAAAGAAGTATACGAGAAAATTCGCTGATTGTCTCGTCTAAAGATCCCAAACAGTTATCTGGTTCAAAATTGTTTGCAAATGTGCTAAAATGTAATTATCGACGCCGCCATTTAAAAAGAAAACTCCGAAGCTACAAAACAAAACATCAAGCAATGTTTGGCACAAAGACAGCCTTTATCACAAGATTACTAATTAACCAATATTTTCACAGATACGTAACTTTTAAATGATAAGCTAATTATAAAAAAAAAAAAAAAACAATCAAACATAACATAAAACCTGAAATTAAATGGCTGTCTGGAAGATGACCCAGACAGATGGGAGAAATGGAAGGGAAGAAAGCATTAGTAGCTTCTAAGAATCCATGTGCAGTTGTGTTTATGCAGTGGCAAGCTGAGCAACAGAGCAACTGATCTTAATGACTAAGTAAATTAACTAAAGTAAAAACTAATCATGACATTACCATACTTATAATAGGAACAGGGAACTTAAGTCGCAGGAAAAGTCTGCTGATGTTAAATTTCTTGTACTTAGTAGCCATGCTTGATCACAGTTATGATGCGAGACTGTTTCTGTACCAATTTGCTATGTTACTTTGTAATTTAGAAGCACATCACTCAGTAATTTATAGTGTTTCCCAGTTAGCTGGCCTCACATGCTTAAATTCCAGAAATTTTTTGTAAAGATGACTCCCTCGCATGATCTTTAGTTTTTTTCTGAAGCATCTCTGCAGGCTGGAATCTTAAGTTCTAGAATCCGTGGATTAAACTTCTTGATCATATGACATGTAAGACATTAAAAACAGACTCCTGAGAAAAGTGATCGAAAACTATGGAATTTTATGAAATATACAAACCAGGTAGATATTGTCTTCTTGAATATATGAAGTGTAATTTCTTATGTCACTTTGAGATTGAGTGAAATGCATTTTATTCATTGTTTATAGTTGCCAGAGAAAACCAAATTTCTGGAGCTTTTCATGGTGCAGTTTTTGGCAACCTACCATGTTGAAAAGGGAGACTTAAAGAAAATTTCCAGCTTTGTGTAAGTTAAACCACAATCATGAGTATTTTAAGGCTGACTCTGAAGGGTTTTGAATCACACAATCATGGTAGCTTGCAAAATTAAACTTGAAAGATTACAAATATTTTCTGCTTATTGTTAGTTATAACGTATTATCATATAACCTGTCATGACAGTCTGTAAATCATGACATTGAGCCAAATAATTACCTGTCTCTCCCTCCCACTTGTCTATAAGTACATAGTTACATTTATCAGTAATATTGTATCCCCAAGTTTTAAACCTTGACACCTGGCATATCTTTATCTATCATGATTCCATTAGAGTGACTTGCCTACATATTAGATGAAATGCAATTAATTAAAAAGTTTTTAATGATATACAGTGTTTATTACAATATGGCTGTGTCTCACAAGGACTGGGGACTACCAAATTCATGAATTTGATTGGCTGAAATCAATATTGAAAGCGGTCTAGATTTTCCCATCTAGACCGGCATCTAGACTGGTCCAGAAAAAAAAGGTACAAAGAATAGAAAAAATTGGCATATAAGACACAGCCATATAATAACCATCTTATTAACCGAGCTGGGTCGGTCTGTATGGGAGAATCTTGACCTCGGTCGCTGGTACAGACCTCACTGCGTTCGGTCTGTACTGGCGACCTCGGTCAAGATTCTCCCATACAGACCTTCCGCTTGGTTAATAAGAACTAAATATTTGTGATTATTTTGCAGTGATGTCTACAGCATAAGCAATGTGCTGACAAGTGAATTCCAGTCTGCAGTTCTTCTAAAATGTGAGGATGAGTGTGAAAAACCATTGGTTGATTATCTTTGTCATGGACAGGGTCTACTTCTGCTACAGATGTTATGTATTCTAGCAAGTAAGGTAAGGTACAGAGTCACCAGGGTCCAGTTGCTCAAATTAGGGCGTAAAATGCTATCCAACAGATAAATCACAATCCAGTGTAGAAGTGTTATTAACAAAATACACTGTGCTATTCACCTGCTCTTCAAACAACCACAGCCAGGTAATCTATTTTGCATCCTGACATCAGTATCCATATTCTACATACTGTTTTCCAAACATTTTCTTTGCTACTAACAGGGAGACTCTTTGACAAGTAGAGTTTCTTACTAGGTTGGTAATCATTGACTTAATTCTCTTGATCTCAGTGAATGATTCAGTTGTATTGTTGTAAGGAGAAACTAGTTGCTGGTCACTCTTAGAGTTTTAAAGTGTTAAAAGGGACCTTAAGCAAACCATGGCGCCGATGGCAACGGGGACGAAGAAAAACAAAAGATCTAATTGGCAGAACAATAGCCCAGCACGTGCATTTTAAAACCTAGTACATTTCATAGCTGTCCTCTGCAAAACAACAATGTGAAATCACCGAAATTTGCGTTGTTTCCGAACCAAAACCGCGATGGCAAATTAATTTAATTTCCATTTGGAACTCAAGGCTACTTTTACACGTTACTTTGAGGTTGAGTTGTGGTGCCATAGGAGATGGTAAACACATGCAGCCATTTTCGAAATTCTAATTTAAAGTAGAAATTCATTTTTTGATCGACGTCTTCCTTTGCGTTGCCGTCTTGACTGCTTAAGTTCCCTATTGAGTAGATTTTTTTATCTCAAATTAAAGTCGATGATGTAATTACCATAATCATGATAAATCAATAATCTAGTAAGTAAAATTAAAAATAGGAAACTACATGAAAATGCATACAAAACTTCTATACCCTTGAACTATTAGTGAGAATTGATTTACTTGCAACTTCTCTTTGCGATATGCATAAGTTATCTTCCAAACAGATCACAAGAAGAGACATTAGCTTGTCAGTTAGTGGATGTTATGTTGATAGAACAGCAAATCTCCTTGTGTAATATTCAAGGAACTGTATGGCAGGAGAAATACTAATTGGATCTTGGGACTTTTTTTAGCAGGTACCAGTTGGTTGATTGACCAAGAGTTGATTGATTAGTTCTTATTCTCTTTATTTTTGTGATGTTTTTGTGTAATTTAACAGGTTGCTGGAAGCAGTTTAGAGTTGGCTAATCTACTTGTTTCTTTGCTGCCAGTTGTTTTAAGAGTACCTTTACAACATTATGACTGTCTTTATGGTAATGCAGGATGTATTTGTTTGTAATATGTGTTTATTTTCTATTCTGAACAAGTCAGGAAGGAGTACAAGTGTATCTGTGCACACAGTAAAAAGTGATACAATTTACATTTCACATAGACTTGATTTTCACTAAGTTTGAAAGAAGAGGGTAAATTTTATTATTAAATTGAAACAGATGAGGGTACCACAGACACCATACTGTTTACACATATTACATGAAAGACTGGGAACTCTTCACTTAAAATGCCCCAGGTATTCCACAAAGTTTGCATGAAACCACTAGGAAATTTTTTTCTTGGAATCATTGATTTTTGTACATCTAAACCTGTTGTTGGTAAGTGATGATTACAAGATACTCAAAACTTGGAAATTGCTGCTGTTCAAATTTCTTGAGTGTTACATAGTTTGTTGGACTCCATCTTAAGAGGACTGGGTTTGAGACCTGGGGTCCATTTCTCAAAAGTCCTGGGCCAGGTTGTTCAAAGGTGGATTTAGATAACCCAGGGTAACTGTGAAATTTGATTTCAGATCTGAAAGCTATAAAAAAAAATTCAGTTTAATTCCATGTGTCTACAATTAGATGATTGAATGCCCTAAAAAGAATTAGGGAAATTACCCCAAAATGGCATTTGAACAAAGAAATATAGAAACCTGGATTAAAAGTTAACCCTGGGTCAGCGCTAATCGCCCTTCGAACAACTGGGCACTGGTAACCTAATGAGCCTGAAGTCATGTTTTAAAATCAAAATTTAAAAGAAAGGAAAGCAAGTTCTAGCACCCAAACCAGTCCTTTTTGTTTCTTTTAATTAAATTTTGATTTTAAAACATCGCTTCAGGCTCATTAGGTTGCCAGTGCCCAGTTGTTTAAAGGGCGATTAGCACTGACCCAGGGTTTGAGAAAGAAAGGAAAGCAAGTTCTAGCACCCAAACCATTCCTTTTTGTTTCTTTTAATTAAATTTTGATTTTAAAACATAGCTTCAGGCTCGTTAGGTTACCAGTGCCCAGTTGTTCGAAGGGCAATTAGCGCTGACCCAGGGTTTGAGAAAGAAAGGAAAGCAAGTTCTAGCACCCAAACCAGTCCTTTTTGTTTCTTTTAATTAGCTGATAGTTTTATTGTGTCATTTTCAAAAATTTTTAAATCCCCATTTTGAATCAAAGCAGAACAGCTTTACAGGTCAGTTAAGTTCCTAGGACTTTTGAGAAATAGGCCCTTGGCCAGGTCGTTGTGGTGTATTTTCAGGCGAAGTAAGTTATGTTCACTGAGTGCCCCTCTTCATCCAGGAGTATACATTGAGTACAAGCAAACTTTCAGGGAACCCTGATGTAGTCCTGGGGGGGGGGGGGGAATTTGTGATTGACTGGCATCCCATCCAGGGACAGGGGAGGGTAGTAATACTCCTGGACCGGGTTGTTCAAAGGTCGGTTATGAAAACCCAGGGTTAGTGTAAAATTTTATTTCAGATGTGAAAGCTTTTAAAGAAAATTTACTTGAATTCCATTTTTCTATGATTTAATGATTGAATGCTCTAAAAAGGATTGGGAAAATTATCCCAAAACGGCCTTTGAACAGAGAAATATAGAAACCGGGATTAACAACTAACCCTGAGTTAGCGCTAATCGGCCTTCGAACAACTGGGCCCTGGTTGCTTCATTTGAAATTGGGATAAGCTCTGACTGGATTGGCTGCTTGGCTTACGTACATGCTTCACCTAGCTACCTAATAATGTCTGAAACATAGATGACCAGCTTATAAAAATGGAAATGAAAATGTGTGGTGATTTAATTCAGTGCTATCATCTGCTCTTTCTCTCTCTCTCTTTACTTCTCTTAGGATTAGAGCTTATTTTTGCTGACTTTGATAATCACTGGTGGGACACCAAGAGCACATCTTGCCACACAAACTTTGTGAAAGAAAAGATCTTTAGGCCTTTTCAGGATCACCTTGAGTTGGAAATAAATTCCAGCTCTCCTCAAGAAGAAGGAACTGAAGCTGATGAACTGGTAAATGCTGGCAAAGCTCAAAGCAGTCACATTGAATTGCTTCACTCAGTCAAGAGCAGAACAGATAGTCCCAATACAACTGAAGACAGTGACGTGTTCACAAGTGTTACAAGCATAACAGACCTGGACAGTCCATTAAGTACTAGTATCAGTGAGTGCTCTGACACTGAAATCCCCAGCAATTATTTGACTGCAAGCACACGGTCTGGAACAAGAAATCAAATAGAAATTCCTAGCATGAGCTCTTCTAGTGTGGTTCTTGATGGAGACAAGCATCCTGTACATACAGACTCTTGTCTGTTAGCCATCTCATCAAGTCATTGTAGCATCAATAGCTTTGAACTGTCAATCCTTCTTCTTGCAATTCTGGAAAACCTAACCTGTCATGGCAATGTATCGCTCAGTGATTGCAATCTTTTGATGCATACCAGTGGTCAACTGATTGACATTGTCTTTTCCCTCAGTGATGCAAGACACAAGAGTGCTGGGGTGTTTTGTGAGTGGGAACCTGGAGCAGTTACTTCAGTTCACTTAGCTACATTAAGAACAGTATTCTCAATTCTCTATACTGCATGTCGAAACCCAAAGGCTGCCAAACAACTGTCAAAAACCTCATATGTTCAGAAACTTTTGCAGGTGATCGCAGATGGTTGTTTAGACAAAGAATTCCTGACAACCATTCAACATTTTGAACTTGCTAAACTTGTTACTGGGATCAGTGATGAGGAAAAGGAACCTAACTCCAAACTTCTATCTTCAGATGTTTGGAGTAGTTTTCAAAATGAGCTGCTCCTTGGTTGCTCTTTACATGGTCTCCTTCTCTTTGTAATGACATGCATTCATTATGGTACCTTGGTCAATTCCACTCTTTATGTTCTGTGCCACGAGATTTTTGAACAATTTTCGTCCAATGGGGGTTTTGACTTCCTTGTTACCTTGCTTCTGAAATTGGACGAGGTTTACTCACACGAGGTAAATCTAGAAAGCATGGAAAATGACCCAAACTTTCAGCTGAAATCATTTGCTCGAAGAATTGAACAGTACCCGAGAAATCTCTCAAATCGGATTGTAAGGAACTTAGGCAAGATGATTTCAATGTTGAAAAAAGGCAAGACCAGCTGCAAGAGTTCCCGAGAAGCTAGCAGTAGAAAGACTTCAGTGGTCTCGTCAGGGAACCCTGTCACAAAGGATGATGTGTATGAAATGTGTGGAGTGTACCTTCCATCTTATGAGGTGGAGGAGAGTTCAGAGTCTGCTGCAGATATGGAGTATGAAAAACAGAGGCAAGACCAATTGCCAGGTATGAGCTAAAAGTTAACTGGAGCAGATGTAGGGGAGGGGTGCAGGGGGTGCTCACCCTCCCTGCCCCCTCCCGCCTGCGGCTTTCTCTTTGAGATAGTATTCTGGAATAAAACAAACTAACAAACAAAACAAAACAAAACAAAAGAAAAATTATTTGGTTTATTGGGGTCGAAGTCAAACATGAGACAAAGGTGAGGAATTTATGATTGTATAACGCCTGAGAATGATTGCTTGGCATTGAAGTTCCAAACGTTATCATTCTGTTCTTCAGCAGACATCAGTTACATCGTTCCATCGTGGTGCACCACCTCTAAGAAAAAAAAAATCTAGATCTACCCCTAATGCTAGCGGGAAAGCACGTCAGAATCGTTTGCTCTAAAGAGGTGCCTGCTTATCACAGGGTTGCAGGACGCTCTTTGTAGACGATAGACAGAGAAGAATAATACAAGCCCCCCTGTCAACTTGTTCGTTTACTATGGAGTCTACTGTCGCCTATAAAATCTCTTACCGCCGTCTATCGGTAGCCACTTATGGCAAAAGTTATTGAAACTCCTGTTGTATGTGATAGATGATTAACATAAAAAGCATGGTGGTGATCATGTTGATATCTTACTTTAAGGGACTTGTTTGTATTTAACTAATGGTAAACACCACAGCGTACACTATTGAGTTATGGATGCACGCGGGAGGTTGCTAAGCACGAAAGAAGCGCAAGAGTCGCTCGAGGCGATAGCCGAGAGCGACTCTAGCTTCTTGAGTGCTTAGCAAACCTCCCAATTGCATCCATAACTCAATAGTGTATGCTGTGGTGTTTACCATTTGTTTTATAACATAACATTGATACATTGTAGCTAAAGAGTTCCCTTTTATTAAACAAATCTTACGCGACCAGAAAAAACAAGCGCGCGCGGAAAAATAGTCTTTGCATTTGCTCACGTCAGCAGCGTACACCCATGGGCAAATGGGGGACGCTAAATTGACCAATCAGAGCGCGCGCCTTACTCTGGTTATTTTATAAATTTTTGTTAGTTATGTTTTTCTTTCACCATCAGAAGACCTCTGCACAGTTTTGAGACCTGCCATAACGCTATTGACAGTCTTCAAGGACAGCAGGAATTCAAAGTTGAGATTGAGCATACTAAAATGCTTGGAAAAAGTTGGAATTTGCCCCTGTGTCTCGCCAGATGCATTGGTGACAACTCTTCTCAGTAGGTAAAGATATTTTTTGAACACTTTTAAAGTGGTCGTCAAAGGTAAAAGAGTGAATGTGAATGGACAGGCGTTTATGATTAAGTCGTGTGGTTTGTGGAGGTTTCGCCCCATTGGATCTTACCTCTGCCTATTTTACGAGTTCACACCCCCGAACAAGTTTGCACCCACCTACACCAGTTCTCCCCCAAATCTTTCCATTAATTTCCTAATACGGCAGAACATGTTCCTTTTCTGTCTAGATCCTGATGTGTTTGAGATAGATATGCATAATTCTATTCCTCTTCATTCTTTCTTGCAGATTTGTAGACCAGCACAAGGACTTACAAGACGTTATTCTCAGAATTACCAACCACATGGTGCTCACAGAAATTGACGTTATGTATGATAATTACGATGTTCTCCGGTCACCAACTTTTCAATTTAAAACGGGTCAGAGATTTCGCACAAAGTCAGCTAAAGAGAGCCCTTACAAAAGTGATAGTGGCTTCTCTGCTAGTGATTTAGGTGTGCAAATGAGAGATCTGGCAAGCGATAGGAAACCTAACTGGGCTTGTCTGTCACAATACTGTGCTCTATTGTCGTACAGAGACACAGATGTTGCTGTAGAAGTTGCTAAGGCTCTGAAGCCTTTGGCTATTTTGGGATCGAAACATTTGAAGGCTGAGCTTTTCCGCATGGTGGTTCTCCCGTGCATGTTGCGCTACGATGGGATCTTCACAGACGAGGTTGTTGAGCCGCTGAGAAAGATCAGAGCAAGGACTTGGACAGGAACATCCACATCGGAGTGGCTTGAGCAACGAGGCAAATCGTTCAAGGGGAACACCTTTCCTGGCTTTGGCGTAGACTTTTCGGAACAGGTCCATGGACACGATGAGATTTGTGCAGAGGTTCTTGAACTTTGTATTTGTATGCTAACCTCGCTTCTCGCTGGTTCTGAGTCTCGAGCACTGTTCCTAGACTGCGGTGGTTTGAATGAACTACAGAGCTTTCTGGCATTACCACAGCTCCAGGAACCAGTTATACATGTGCTGGAGTTCTTGGCTGATGTTGAAAATCAGGAAGAAATGGGGAGGCGACCTCATACAGAGAGTGACGGCCTCAGTGCAGGATCTCAAGAGTCAAGTGGAGATAAATGTGGCGACAAAGTCTGTTGCCGCAGCTTCCTTTCTTTACTTCAATTTACCACAGCATTTGTTGACGAAATGAAGTCACCTGAACTGCCTCATATAACATCTTGCCATCGGGTGGAATCATCATTGGGAGTGTATGTTTGGAGATCGTGTCTTCGCTTGCTGGTTTCAAATGAGTTGTTCGGTGAACTGTTTCTTGAGGGTGGTGGAGTAGTTTTCAGTTGGGAGTTACTCCATCTTTTGCTTGAAATATTTCATGGTGCTTTTTTGACTCATCACACAGAGGAGAATCATGGAATTGATATTCAGTGCACCAAAGAGCTTGTGAGCTTGTTTGAGTCAGTTATGGCCGTCTGTATCAGAATGGCACACACTAAACAATGGAAGAATGTAGAGGTAAAACTGCATCAAGTATATGGAAAGGAGTAAGCTGAATCTCCCATGTAGGCCATTTGGCAATCCTGAAGTTTCAAGGATCTACACAATTAATAGTTCTTCCCTTCAAATATTATAAATTTCTTTCTAAATTAGTTACGAGAAATTTGGCAATGAATGGAGACAAAGCTGTAAAGCTCAGTGTTTGTTCTCCCACCTGGTTGTTGGAAAATATTTGGTTTTTGTTATCGATGAGTGACCTGTTAATCTTCTTTGAGAGTTATAGGTAATTTCCCCCAGGTTCTTTTAAATCTCTCCCGTTTTCGAAGATTTCGGGAGTATCACGAATTAACTAGTCTCACCTCGTCATTCGGCATGCGGCATGTCTTCGTAAAGTATTCGCTGTCCAGCAAAGAATTTAAATGACACAAGAGGTACCCATAACTCTTCTTGGGAGACTGAGTTACATTCCATTCGAATAGAAAAGTGTGTTTTTTTGCACATGTATGAAACCGACTACGATAATATTTTAACGTTTTTTGTTTCTCAGGCACTTCCAAATCTTGACCATCTGGTAGAGGAGGTCAGGAAATTATTCTCGCACTCGGAGACTTTGCAGAGATCTCTTAGCAAAGGATTGAGTGAATGTTTTCTCAAGGCATCGACGTGGCAGCTGGAGGCGTCAGAGGGTTTGGCTTTGCTCGGATCGGAAATTATACGGCAAAGGGAAGTCGTTTTGAGGAAAACAAGCCACGGGGACAGTCAAGAGGTTCGGCTGAGATTTTATGTTGATGTATATTAGTATAAAATTGAAGAAGCGCATGCCAATTTTTGCAACGCAGTTTTGCGGCTTCTCTATTCTTTGACGCTATGTCAACTGATCAAAGTGCTTGCTTTGTTTCGACTTTCTCTTTGTAAATAATTACTGCTTTCCACCGACAAGCCCCTGTATTACGATAGGTTTGATTTAAAAAGGCAGTCTACCGGCCAAAGAAGGGCATTTTATGTTATTGTAGGTTTAAATGATCCCAAGTAAATGAATATTGGAGAGTAGGTGCTTGATATGTAGTAGAAACCTTTCTTCTACTCATTTATTTTTTACCTCTCGTGATCTAAGTTTGAAAGTTGGAGAATTGAAGACGAACAGGAGAAATCCACGTATATTACAGTGGTAATGGGGTGGCTGGCTAAAAGAACTTTTTTCAAGATGGTAATGCTTCAATCGCTCTTCTCTGTAGGAGTGGTCCAATCTATTAGACGATGATGACGACGAAACAGATGGGAACCAAAAAGCCGGCGAGTCAGTGGTCGAGGAAGGTTACGATGCAGATCAAGAAGCTGACTCCGACAGGAGCGATGAAACAGAACATAAATCTCCCAGGAACAAGAAGCAGGCTAGACAGAAGAAACGAAGTCAGTTTCCCAAGCAGCTTGAGCACATGTCGAAAGGATTGGTTATTTACCCACGGATTTGCAACGTACTTTTTCAGTTATTGAAGGTGTGCTATGGCAGCAGGGTACAAGAAGGAGAATCCGAGAGGTATGCACTTGCAGTTAAGCTGTAACTGATTGTTTAGTTTTACGAACATCGTTGGTCCTCGAATACCTAAATATATGTTCAGTGCTGAAATGCAAAGAAAGGTATTGCTTTAAAAAGAACATGTCGCCATCATACAGTACATGTAGATAGGTGGCACAAATGGAGTCCTCCTTTTCGTCATGTGGCCTATTTCTTTCCTCGTTTTAGTGTGGGTGTGGTTCACCATGCAGTTGAAAACCTTCTTCTTCTACTCAGCGATTGTGAAGAAAATTGTCGGCTTCTCTGTCAACATGTAAGTAAAATCATACGCTTTTTGCAGGGAGGGTTCTGGACTATAGCGTGATACTTACCTAATGCTTTTTTTGATATATACGTTAAAACTGTTTCAGAGATAAATTTAGTTTATCTTTGTTAAGTCCTTTACTCTCTTATTGATCCTTTTTTTACGTCACTTTCTTTTCGTATTCAGGGATTTCTTGGGGTTTTCCTTGAGTGCTTTGGTGATGTCATGATTAGACAAGAGCAGTCACTACAAGGTAAGGCTATTTTTAGTAATAGAGTGACTTTAATTACTGGTAACTTTATTTTATCTATATCTTTTGGAGGTTTAAGTCTGACTTCAACGTGCCAAACATTCAATTGAAGAATGTTTTTCCCGTATGGAGTGGGTTTCTTTTTTCTTTAGAAGGAATTGATGATGAGAAAACGCTGTGAATACCATCTGAAAGAGAACAACCCTCAATTCTATACCAACGTTGACGAAGAGGAAAATCTTTTTTTAAATGACCTTCAGGTGGATCCGTTTATCCCGCCGGAGCCCCAATACTCGCCCTTTTAATTCTCCCATAGTAATGCTTTTGCAGAGCGGAATAGAGCAATTTTCAGTTCACCGCTGAAAGTAATCCGGAACTTCGTATTTTCAGTTCTCTTTGCATCGTGATTGGTCCAAAAAACTCGCCTTTTCCTCTTAACCAAGCAAATGCATGACTGAAATTAATCGTAATTTGTGCACACGTGTTTTTCCGCCCAGGCAGTTTACTTGCTTTTACATTAAATTCTGATTGGCTCGTTGTGACATATTCCTTTGCTCTGATTGGTCGTTAGTGACTTTGATTTTGGTTTTGCAAGAATCGATCCAAATACCCTCAGTAGCGTTACTGTTTGACTTCACTGTGCGATAATTTGGTAAAACCGGAGTGTTCTTCTGACTTGTAACTTAGTGGTATTGTTATTGATTTAGGTCTTCAGACTCTCGTGATGGAGGTGTTTGTTTGTCTTGCTTGTCACAACATTACAGCTGCTGAACTGTGGGACTTCTTGGCATTGTTTAACTCCCCGGACCCCCCGGTGGTAAGAAAGTCTGAAAGTGAGCCATATCACCATAATTTAAGTATCGTTTAGGAACGTTAAAGCAAACAATTACCTTGAGATGAAAGGAAGCCGTGAAATAATAGTTGGCTGAAAAAAAAAAAAAAAAAAAAAAAACTCAAAAGAAGTAAAACCAAACTGAAACGTCACGTGAATGGTTACAGGTGGAGAAGATTGACAGAAATTGTCAATAATCCTTTGAAAAACCTGACGTGCATTCCTTGGCATCTTTCTTAGCTGTTTTTGCCTGCTGTAGCTTCACGCTTCTTCATTAGAAGTTAAGAATCGTGATTTGTAGGTTGCCTGGCAAGAGACGGATAAAAAGTCCTGCATTTAGAAATATTTAGAAATTATTTTGTTGTTCCAGTTCACGCCAAAATTTTTTGTTACAAAAGCCTTTAATAAAACGAAGCTACAAACATACGAACAGAAAAAAAACCTCGTCCGGTACCTTTCATTTTGACATTGTCGTCAGGCTTAGATTGCACCTCGACACCGCGCTAGCTTTCCTTTGTATTACTACCCCTCATTAATTGCATAAATACCCAACTGTTCAAGTAACATTACAACTGGGGAATTCTGTTGATGATGTGCGTAATGAAAGTATTTGATATTGATTTGCTTTCGTGGTTTTCAGCACTTATTATCTTCGGCTTTATCTGAGGTTGCTGCCAGAGCCAGCGCCAATCCTGGTCCTGCTTTCCTGATGTCATTTCCATATCGAGCCAAGGAATCGGAACGACGAGCTACAACATCTGGTACAGTTGGTAAAGCTGCCATTGGAAAAGGGAAGAAAATAAGAGGGAAAATGTCTCTAAAAATGTTAGTACCGTATCAAGGCCGCTATTTGTAAGGCTAAAGTCAATGCAAAATGTTGTTTCCCATGTTAGGTCGGCATTTGAATAAATGACTATCTTGCGTCCTTCTAAAAGAATTGTAAATGTTTCGCACACAAAGCCCATTTGATATTGTAATTAATTGACTGAAAAGATGTCGAGAGATTATACTAGAATCTTGATCATGCAATCGTATTGGATAACTGGATAGCTGCGGTAAAAATTTTGAATGTTACGATTCTTTTCTTTAATATAGCAAGTCGCTCTCTCCACAACCAAGCGATGGTGACAAGTCTAGTGAGACAGACAGTATACGAAGTGGTAGCTCTGCAAGCTCCCGCATATTTCAGGTTTCTGGGACTCATGATAAGTATCTGAAAAGAGTCCACAAAAAGTCAAAATCCTCCATGGAAGGATCAAAGCGCCGTGGAAGTTCCAAACGAAGTACAAGAAAGCAGCTTGGAAGCTCCCCCACCGGATCAAGCTACTCTGCTGACTATGAACTAACAGAGGTACTTCACTTTCAAGAGCGGACTCATTTACCCTCGCCATTTCTGTTGCATGCTGTCCAGCTACCTTTTCGTGGCAGCCTTCCTCGC
Source organism: Stylophora pistillata (assembly GCF_964205215.1). Classification (NCBI taxonomy): domain Eukaryota; kingdom Metazoa; phylum Cnidaria; class Anthozoa; order Scleractinia; family Pocilloporidae; genus Stylophora; species Stylophora pistillata. The sequence continues at coordinate 5,788,584 of NC_142524.1, read as the reverse complement.
TCTGAGAGGGGGTTCAGTATTGCCATGTGGATCTGCTTGAATAGTCCCAGTTTAGGAACGGAAGTGGATGATGGCTTAAAATATCCGAGTGGAGATTCGCCGGGACAGCTAGTAAATTCCATGGAAAGAACGGTGCTGTCAAGAAAAGAGAGAATCGTCCATTTGTGCTCAGTTGGTTGTAATAAAATCCTTTTTGAGATTTGGATATTTCCATCCGAGGGAGCTGTTCTCATAAGGTATGTATGGGTTATCAGAGAATGTCAGAGGAGGAAAAAACAAACAAAAAGTCAATCAGTCAATCAATAATTACTGCAATGAATGTTCAGCAAACAAGTATGAACAAAGGCGACCACTGCACGGAAGTTTATGTGTTTATGCAGCTTTTAACGGTGGCGAGGGCTCTTTGGTTGGAGTGCAGACAGTAGGATTGCTTTTACATATTTTTTTTGTGTATATGTGTGTGTTTGATTTTGTTTTTGGTTTATGACGATGGCAATGAAGATGGACCAAAAACCACAAAAGTAGCAGTACCTCTCTGGAAGTGCTAAAACAACGAATGATAAGATTACCAGCGTTGACGAAAGGACAGTGGCACCATCTGGTCGTATCCTTTACCCAATCAAAGGTGTCGGCTGAAGAGCAGAAGGATACACAGGCAGACAGTTTACCTCCCTCAGAAGTAAGACTTTAACGTTCCTCGATACAATGAACCTCAGATTTTTTATTCGTTTTATGAGGCAATCCTAGACGGTAGTACTTTCATTCATGAGACACCTTCGTGACTCTTAAGAACGTCCCTCGCATAGAAATGCCACTTAATAAAGTTTAATGGAGGTGACCGATGCAAAGGTTATAGGATTTGCTTTTTCACTTTTCAGTCAGGATATTTTTTTTTTGACCGTAGAATGGAGGTCTCCCTGATTGGAAGTCCCAAGTTAACGATATTTGCTTAATACTTTTTCCTTGTCCAACGCTTATGACGAAACGAATTACACATCTTTATTTGTTCGGCAACTGAACTCAAAATATTGCATCCTTCATATATTAATGACAATTGTAACTCCTCTGCCACAGCTCCTCATAGTGGTGGATGGAACTGAATCAACAGTTCATGACCTTGGGCCTCCCCTACTATGGCACGAGGAAGCCAAATTTACCCTGTCGACACTGCTTCTTGGTCACGTGACCTATACTGACGGCGGCAAATCTCCGAGGGAAGTTCTTCATGAGGGATATCAGATTGGAAATGTGTTTGTTTTCGCTGGTAGGTTATGTTAACTTTTTTAGTACATCGGATGTTGGGTGACAGCTGCGTCTGACAGCGTTAGAACGGAAAGGAGGGCAAAAGACAGAACTTACAGCTGATCCGGAAAAAATTGTAAGGCTGGGTTGGGTTTTGGAGACATGATTGCAGTGCTGATTCCGCCAGTATGCAGGACAATTTTCTCAGCTAGACCTGGTATGTGGTCCGGTTGTCCAACGAGTACCTTTGTGGCTCGGTTGGTAGAACGTCCCTCTACGATTGCCGAATTGGGTGCAATTTGGTGGAACAAGGCTCCCGTTAGATGTCTTTTTTAAGCAATTTTCCAAAAGCTTTAAACACCCTTCTGCAAGCTGGGACACAGTGTAGCTCGTAAAATTGCTGCTAATGATCTGACTAAATTCGCATCTTCGTCAAACCCGCATCTCCACTATTGAAATTAGTGGTACTACGATTACAATACCCTGAATTTTTATTTCAGAGAAACCATTTAAAATCTCCAAGCTCGCAAAGCAGCAGTCCTCATCATCAAATGATTGGCTGGTAGAGAAAGGGGAAGCATTTTATTTATATTCCCTTGGACCAAACAGCGCGAGTATGGGACAGCTTAGTAAAGACTTTAACATGTTAGCAAGTCACACCTCAAACGAGTAAGTTGGTAACCTTATGTAGGTTCGGGCGTACAGACAACATTTGTTTTGAGGTCATCCTGCTTGCTAAGATAGACAGGTGCTTAATCCCCAGCCCAAACTACAAGGAACTGTCCGAGAAAAAAAAAAGACAAAACAAAACAAAACAAGCAAACAACTATTATAGCGAAAGTTGATTGGACTGAATGGTGGGCAGCAAAGGTCTATTAATGTGTCAAAGTAACGCGTGTTGGGGACATTCTTTAATTTTTTTTCCTTTTTTTTTCAACTGTTGTAATGATCCGCTAAGTTTTCCTCTATTTTAGACTTCTCTTGTTCTCTTCAGTAATCCTGTAGAATAAATTGTTTTTATAACGTCTTCTAAATTTGTTTTCTTTATTGTTCGTTTTCCATTGTAATTAACCAAAATCCTTCTTCTGTAGGACTGTTTGCTGTCTAGTTATTGAAGAAGATCGAGTCCTCATTTAATAGTGGTGTCCAATAACGCACTACAATGAAATCTCTATCTTGTAATTGTTGTAAATATCTTGATTTGTGTTTTAGCCCCACGCAATCGTTCATGGAAGCTGCTAACTTATGGTCTCGTCTGGCCATCACTGAACAAGCTGTCGCGGCAAATCTACCTCTAGGCTTTCTCACGAGTCCTCATGTTGTCGTACCTGATCTAGAGTTGTCACTTAAGGTAAGGCACAATATTAAATGCAAGGGAATGAAAAGCTAGTTTTGCGTTTTGTAGCACAAAGCAGCACTCACTCTACCAAAGGTGTCCTTTCGAGGAAACCTCGGCCTAATGCTTTCGCGCTTGACCCTCAACCGAACCCTTGACATAATTGTGGTGTTCCTTGGACAAGTACTTTCACGATATATTTTCACGCACTTTTTACGATGGCTCCCTCTCTCTTGGAGGGCGGACTAGATTCCTGTGTAATAAGAGGAAACTGCCACGAAAACTGGGATCAGTACTGAACCACAAGGTTCGCACGACTTAACACTTTACATTCAAACATCAGTATGTACATCCTCCATGATTTCTTTAAACATTTTATCTAGCACTGATCAGGAGATTTTTTCTGGAAAATTAAGAGCTTCTTAAATTGGTGGTCATTTCCGTTTTTTTTTTTTTTATCGTAACTGGTTTGTTTGATTAAGCGGTGACACTGCAAGGTGAAATTAGAGGCTGGTCACTCGTTGGGATTAAAGGGTTAAACTTCTTTCTGTAACCGTTATTTTTTTCATTTTTTTTTCTTTTTATTTTTGTAACCGTTCATTTTGAAAGACGTGGTATGTTGATATACATTTTAGAAGCGGCTCGCTGCTGTGTACTCGCCTGCTTGTCCGTTGCGATTCCAGCAGTATTCAGAGCTGCTGACCAGCGAAGAAAGGCAAGGAAGACCAGCGTCTTTGAACATCTCAGAGCAGAGACTTAAACAAAGCGAGTCTGAATCCTGGGAAGGTGATGCAAAGATCTCTTCTGGAGTTGAACCTCATCGACAACAGACTCTTTTGGAATCAGCTCATGATGTCGGAGGGATTGGCGTCTTCATTTTTCTTTTTGCTAAGGTCTGTACACGTATAGAGTCAAGACTAGTTCAGCAGAGACGGCTTTACGCGAACAAAGGTCATCCTGCAATGGTATTGCTCGAAAACGCGTTTGGTCTTTCAGTTCATCATCTTTTATTAGTTATTCAGCTTGTGTGATATTTACTTAAATCCTCCTTTTTCCATCTCCTCTCCATGAACACTTATTAGGGAATAAACGAAAACCATGGCCACGGTGGCAATGATTTTCAAATCAATTTGAGTAGCCACCCAGACTGCTTGAAAAGATCCCTACTGACTAGGGCCTTTGTTTGGAAATCTCTCCGCACAGGTGGTGGAACAAACACAAGAGGAAAAAACACAAGCGGAGGCCTTGTCAGTTGTTTTGTCGCTTCAGTATTTCTCAGTCTTTCACGCCCGAGCCATGGACGAAGAGTCTGGGTTCGCATTGCTGAAAAGGATTCTGCTTTCTCCCGAATGTAAGATTGGTTACCATACGCTGAAGGTGAGTTCTTTAATAAATGACTCATTGCCTCTCTCGTTTACCGTTATGCCGGATCTTGTTTTTTGGGTTGTTAGATCCCGGTGTATAGAACACTTCGCTTCTATTGGTATCAGCCATTCAAGCACATACGTGCAACTACTTAAAAAAATTTGGGTGGTCAATAGTCCTAGTGCAACGCAATCGTTTTCCGTTTGAAAGCGGCTGGATAAACTTATAGACGGAATTTTTGGTAATCAATGTCCTGGAAGCTAGGTAAACTGCTCGTTCTCATGTCTTTTCCGACTCCAGTATTCAGGATAAAATATCAAAAAGAAATATATCTGTCTTATGATTTTCTGTCGTACAATTTGGTTTCTACTACATGTAGCTGTATTTCTCTTTCGTTTGAAAGTTCAGAATCGTTCCTTTGAAGTGAATACGGCCGTATCATGGCTATTTCCCGTTTTACTGACTGAACCGAATCTCTATGTAATGTTTCTTTGTTTCTCGCTGTTTCTTTTTTTATATTTAAACGAGATGTTCAAGTCTTACCCAGTTCCATTCTTCTCACGGTAGGTGCTGATGGAGGCGGCTTGTGATAGCGATGTATTCAAACCAACAAACCTGGCCGATGATCCCATAATGCTGAACATAGACTCCACTGCTGTGGTTCGGAACGTCGCAATTTTTCAGCATTTCCTGTTGAACTGGAAAATCTGGGAGAGAGCCAAACAAGGTGTACTGGAAATGCTGTTAGCCACCATTGACATTTTGGTGCACGGAAGCCACAGTTATTACACTTTTAATATCATTCAGTTCCAGAAGGCGCAGCTCGTGCAGCAAATCCTGATTGGATGTCAGGTGAGATTATCTCAGGAGTGCGGTGAAGAAAGGGTTCTTGTTTGAAACCGAAAGCTTCTTTTATCTTAAACTATTCGGCCGCGAGACGCATCATTTTCATTGCTTAATCAACTCTCACGTCCTTTATTCTTTGTGGGGAAAGCAGTTTACTACTTCGGGTGATTTTTTCCGTTTAACGTGACTTCCTCCCCTCAGTTGGCAGAGGGTCCCCCAAGTATTTTGTAGGTAAACGTTCCCTTCGAGAGCCCAATCCCCCCTTCTACACGCAGATGACATGAGACTTCTTCCGCACGATGACATGTTTCGAATTGTGGTGTGACTCTGATTTTATTGCTGTTTCACAGGAGAGACAGAGCGAAGAGTGCAAGGAGATTCCACGAGTAATAAGCTCTTTGTATGTGAATATCATCCAAAATGTCATGGGCAATCCCCCTGACCTGACTGTGTTGAAGTCTGTTTGCGAGTTCCTCATTGCTGTCCACCCGACGAATGACATCATTCGACTGCATGCGCCAAGCAGATGTTATCTCAGAGAGCACTCTCTCGACATTTGTAAGTAAAACACATTCATCTCGTTGTAGGTAGTCAAGCTAGCCTACATTCTCAGACACCCAAATTCTCAAAAGCTTAAGATTAGATGTTAAAGATTGCTTTTGTGTAATTTTTCTTTTTCATTAATTCATAACCCTCGCTGGTTAGCTACTAAATCTCACCATACTGAAAAAGAGTGTTTACCCCGAACATTTCTGAAGCGTTATTACCAACTGTGCTGTTGTCCTCGTGTCATGTACAAATACCTTCCTTCCTTTTGTGTTAACAGCTCTGGGTTCAAACCGTTCTTTACCTGCAGCCAGTAGCTCCATTTCTTCTCCTCGCACCACTCCAGTTCGCTCGACACACTCACCAAGTCCGTTTCAGTTTACCAGCCCAGCGAGGAACCCCTCAAGAACCCCAATGAGCCGGTCGCTCAGTTTTGAGTCTATTAAAAACAAGGATTTGCAAAGAAAACTCGCCGATCCACTGCGTGTTCCAGAAAAGCGAGGGCTTTTAAAGACATCCTCTCGTAGCGTAACTGAGCTCAGCAAATCTGTTACATCAGGGTTAGAAGCTGGTGGACAAACTCATTGGAGTTTTCACGAGACACCAAAGGGAACAATGGACGACAGAGATGTATTTCAATTGAGCGTGTCCGTGGAGATGACACCTGGAAGCTCCGGCAAAGCTTCTGTACCTACAGAAGTATTTTCTGTGCCTAAAGGAAACAGAAACCTCAGTGTCATCGTTCCACAGCACGAGGCCAGCAGCAGCGAGGGGCTGAGTAGCAGCTCTCTTGTACTTCACGGAAGCCCCTTTAGAGAGTCCGACCCCAGAATGAGCCCCTCTCCATTGAGGAGCGCTGCCGTACCTTTGGGTATATCTTACCCAGGGGTACGCCCCATTCCCGGCAGCAACCCCATGGTGATAAGGAAATATGAATCAGTTCCTAGTTACGATGCACAGTCCAGTTTTGATCCCACGGATTATGACTTTATAAACGAATCTGATTTCAGCTCTTTACAAAGCAGTGTGGTCAATCCAAGTTCCAATGATGATTATGTGGTGGTGGAAGGATTCCCCGGGATTCAGTCAAGTACAAGGTAAATCTTCAAGACCTGTCTTAAACAGTCTTAATTACACAATTTTATCTTCACACTTTTACTTGCTATGGCATTTGTAGAGCGCAGCTTAGAATAAAATGTTCAAAGAGGCTTTTAATGACGGCATTTTATTCCTGCCCCAAATTAGAACGACGCGTCACACTGAAGCGAAGTGCCAGTGTCAGTGGGCTCTTTGAAATCAAATATATTGGTGATCAAAAGATTGTTGGGCCGTTCACATTTAATGCTCAAAAAAGTCTCTAAACAACACCAACAATCATCACCGTCCTCCTCCCCCTTCCCCCTCGCTCTTTAATGTGTTCATTAGCATCCAGTAAGAAGACGACTTCCCCTTTGAAACATATGTGATTGGCATCTTCTCCCCAGAGGGAAATGATGACAACCAAGGAACGTGATCGGGAATAAGCAAAGAGCAGTTTTCAAGTGAACGTCGAAAACTCAAAACCAATGTAATCACCGCAACCAATCAGAACAAAGATCTACATTATTATTAGCCAATGATAACTCTATCTGAAAACGAGAGAACTGCTGAAGGTCCGGGAAAATGCAAGTGACCAAGTCGCGATTGCGTTTAGTTTCACATCTGATTGATTGAGAGGATAACGCGAGTTTTCTGGACCAATCACAGAGCGGAGTAAAATAAAACCAAAGCAATCCCGGATTGCTTTTGACAATCGATGGAAAATTATCCTAAACTACAGTTAAATCTTTTGTTAAAGACAGGAGAGAAGGGAAAGAGGAATAGGGCGAAGTTTGGATCAAGATGCCAGTTAGAACTGTAACATTTTAGTACAGGAAGCTGAACAGCGAGGAAAAGCCTTGTTTCATGAGTTTCGTTGTCTCTCACGTAGGACATACTGTCCAACCCGTTCAGACAGCGTAGAAGCCGTTGATGCGATGATAAAATTGAGACTGGGACTGATGAAATTGCTGGAGAAGAAACTGTTCAATCTGCCGTCTGAGCATGTGCCGGCGGTGATTGGTGAGGTTCTCAAAGCTGAATACATTTTGGTGTGGGCTTATCATGATTCAGATGATGTCAGGGAACTTGCCATCAGGGTAAATTTCTCTTTTTTCAATTTTGGGCCTTTTCAGATTGTACTGTTAAATTTGATAAAGGATCTTCCAAAATTCCTTTATCGTTTTTGGGATTTGAACTCCACTGTCTTGAGCCATTGAGATCAAAGATTGTATAAAGACTTTCATTAGCTAGGTAATGCTATCTTGAAGCATTCCTGCAAGCATTTAATTCTTTTGAAGCAGTGCCTGTCGACTAGACTGCAACCTGGGTACGTTTCTAAGCATTAGAACAGTTATTCAACTCAAACCTTTCACTTAGGTCATATATTTTCTGTCATGCGTGAGGCGTGAGTAGTCCAGTGGTCACAGCACTGGACTCTGGGTCGGACGGCCCGGGTTCAAGTCCTGGCTGGGGCACTACGTTGTGGCCTTAAGCAAGTCGCTTCACTCACATTGCTTCGTCTTCTCGGATAAGACGTAAAGCCGTAGGTCCCGTCTCCTGTAGGGTTTGGGGTAGGAGACGTTAATTTCCCACGCACGAGATTGCTGTGTGGTGGATGTCCTCCCCTGGGTGGGATGGGTGGGAAGGTGAGATCGTTACATGGACAGAAGCGGCTGCCGAAGGCGCTTGATAAAATGCTGACGTCCGATCTCAACCTTACTACATTGAGACTGAAAAGCCCCTTTAGGGGAGCTTCAATTAACGTTGCACTTAACATTGCACTCATGCATCTGCTCGAAGAGTAATCTCTTGTCAATACTTTTGTTCAGATTCTTTTCCAGTTTTTACAGAAGGCAGAGCCTAAACGGTTTGACCAGTTCTTAAGAATCCACGGCTTCCATCTGTTAGCGAACCAGGTAAGACAGTGTTCCCACCAATAGCGTAGCTCCATTTTTCTGTGTATAAACCACATCATCCCAAGCAACTTCTGGCAGCTGCAGCCATATGTTTTATATGGACACTCTGCAGTCATTGATACCATCCCCATGGCATCAACGAACGCTTTCTATATAGCTTATTTATTCTTCTTAAGCATATAATAAGTCATATACAATTTTTGTTGATGTGTTGTAGCTTTATGATCATCCGGTGACAAAGCTGTTACTAGAGGGCTGTCTTTCGCTACTTGTGGATCGTCCTGTTGACTTAAACAAAGACTAGTAAGTTCAACTTATCAATAATCAGATGCGATGCCAGACCAATTAACATCGTCCTTTAGCCTTTTGATTCTTTGCCCGAACTGATAAAAAACTGCTACAGAAACCTCTCTACTAAGAAATGTCTCTTAGCAATAGGAATAGAGCAATAACGAATTATTTCTTCTGCGGATGGAAAAATTGAATTTTTTTTCCTAAAGGAGCTTTTTACCCTACGTAAACCAAAGTTAATTTATGATTATTGATTATATTGGTATTAATCGCTTTTGATTATTAATGATATCTTTTGCTTATCCACAGTGACTATTCAGGTGCAGAAGTTAGAGGCCTGGCCTCTTCAGTCCGCCCCAAGGGTGTGGTGCCGCTTATGGCCCTGTTAGAGAACAGTGTGTTAAAGCCATCTCTGTTTCATCTTTTGATCCAGCACCTTTGCCAGCTGTTCATCAAAGTGGATGAACTGTGCCTGCAGGCTGTTGATAACGGGTTGTTGGAAACCCTGTGTAATGTGATTTATGGACTTTGCACCTTACGACACAGGCAGAGGTAGAAAAATGTAACCTTGTCGGTTTTGATGATTGTTAATAATTTACTCGCGTTATGTTTTCATGTCGTCTTTCGCGAGAGTGAGACAAAAAAAAATCTGATTAATTGCCCAGTAAGGACTCTTATACCTTTTAGTTACAATTTTAAGGGCCGTGACTTTACTGAGTTACCATAAAATGTTGGAATGCTGCGCCACATGTTAGGTTAATAATGCAAATCTGCTCGGTCCCTTCTTCGGGTTTGTTAGGAAACCGTCTGACCTTCCAGACCTGGATGCAGTGATGGAAGACTTTCAGCAATTTGTTGTGTGTATTGTAAGGAAAGCATGCAGGTAACTGATTATTACGACCAATAATTATAATCTTGGCCTGTTATTTAATGGACAGATTCAACGGATAAATCGCTATTCGTTCGAGAAGTGTTCAGAGAAGCTACTGTTTTATCCGCTGGATAAGAATTTATCCTGTGATTAGCGTTATCTACCACTTGATCTATTAGAGTCTGGTGTTTGTTCAAATTTTTAAGCGACCAAACTGAGAGAATTCAGTATTAAGATTAACCTCCGTCAAATTAGCGTGTATCATTTTATTTGAAACTTGATGGATCCTTAAAGACACTAGCACAAGTATTTTTTTTAACAATGTTCTAAAACTCGGTTAAATAGGGAATATTAGAGGTAATAGGTTTTGTTTAGCGATCAAATCCTTACACTTTCATTTCTTCTAAACTCAGCACCAACGGCGACCTTTATTTTCAAATGTTTGAAGATATGCTGATTGCTTTGGAGAACCTGGAAGAGCAGGATCACAAGAAGAGAGGTGTGTCTCGTCTTTGAAAAGTTTGCGTACCTGTTGAACTGCATGCAGTTTAAATGACATTTTTCCCTTTTCCACAGATCACGATCCTTCTACATCATACTGTGCTCGATACTTTCGCTTGTTCGCTATTCAAGTGGCCTTACATTTCTTCCAAGAAGTCAGTAAAGGGGAAAGACCTGTCGGAGGAAAAAAGACAAAACCATCTGGACTGAGGTAATGACAATCCGAAACACCAACCACAACAACAACAGTTTTAATTTTTTCGTTCTCGAAACAAAAGTAACAGCTTCTCTGGTCCGTAGATAGTTGGTGCTAATCGAGGCGCTTTGGTTTATTATCTTCGTTAGTGTATTATTAGTTTTGTTGTTGTCATTATTTTTATTATGATTATTATAATTATTGTTATCATTATTATCATCTTTATAATTTACAGTAGTGGTGCATACGAAAAGTCTCCTGAAAAGACCTTTTTTTTTAACTGTAGGCGTGATTCTCTCAAAAGAAAACCACTATCTTGTTCCAATATTGGTAACAAATTATACAAACACCATATTGCAATGATAAACGCCTACCATAGGGAGAGTTTTATTTTAAAGTTTCCTTTTGAGAACTTTTATTTGCCTGCAGATTGTCATTTCGTGGACCAGATAGTAACGCCGACCCAGTTCCTGCATTCACTCCGGTCTCCTCTTGGGTCAACTTGGACCGAGATCAGTTCAGATTGTGCCTGGATCCGAGCCAACTCAAGCAGTCCCCAACAAGTGCAAACTCTAATGAGCAGACGCGGCGTTTTCAAATCACGTGCCAGCTGGCTGTTCACTCAATAGTGTACTGTAAGACGTTCTTTCTCCCAGAGGACTTCATAGCCTTTCATTTCACTTCAGTCGCGATGGACGTCCATGAGGTATTGCGGCCAGGGATGGTGCGAGTTGCCGGAGCAGCCATTGAGAAGGAGTTTGCGCAGTTCGTGTTCAGTTTACTTCTGGAAATTTTTGATGCTTGTTTGGTAAGTAATTTTCGTACGCAGCACTGGTCAACATGATACACCTTAAACAGTCCCACGATGCAAAGTTGTGACTTACTCGAGATTCTTGAAATTGTAAACTACCAATGCAATTCCTGGTCGTGACGAAAGTTTTGCCACATACAACATAACGTTAGATAATTTACGATCGTCCAGCAACTTTTAAATCTCGTAATATATTATTGGAAGTAGGTGGCCCAGAGTTTAATGGTCAAAGATTTGGTGATTGTTTTTTTGCTGCTAAATTTTGCTTAGGTAATAGAAAATGGTTAATAATTATCAATATCATGTTCTGTTTTGTTGTGTTTTATCTTTAGGATGGAAGAAAGCGAGAAATTTACAAACTGTTCATCGTGTCTAAAGATCATTTGAAAGCACAGGTAAAGAATCAATTGTTTTCTGAAAACATTTACCTGAAGATCCTAAACTCTTTCGACAACAACAGGCAAAGTTTGATTTGCGTTGCTTTCCTGTTTCTTTTAGCTGGGCAAACTGCTGGTGTTCCTGTTGAATCCAAGTCAGGATTTGGACTTGTCGTATTTCGCGCTCAATCTTGTCCATCATCCACGTGCTAAAAAGATTATAGAGAATGTACTTACAACCAGCGGAGGATCAAAGGTAAAAATGAAAACAGGTAACCTTCTTGAAGCGCGGATGGCGCGAGCGATCCAATTGAGATTGGTTTTCAGTTTTAGGTTTGCATTTCAGTAGTTAAGATGATGGCACGATTTTCAAAATCAGTCACAAAGTGGAGTGAAGCAGTAAGAAATCCAGGATCACTTTCGCTACTCAATTAAGGATTATGTTAAACGTGGAAGTACATTATTGTAGTTTGTTTTGCCTCTCTTTTTCGCTTTTTTTCTCTTTCTAGCTCCGTCAACGCGCAGCAGTGTATGTTTTGAAGATTCTCGATGATGCTGGTCTCACTCTGGAACAGAAAAAGAACGCCGAGAACTTCAAAGCCTTGATGGGGTCTTTGAACCTGCAGTCGATGCGCTCGAGCGCTGACGAAAGCAAACTTGCTAATGACGAGGTCAGTGGGCGAAATATTCGAATAACGCCCGACCAGAGCTCCAGTTATCTACCTTCCAGCTTTCTACGTGTTTTACGCAATGCAAACGAAATTTTTCTCTAAGAGTTGCTATGTATCTCAGTTTCAGATGTGGGATCCCCATGGTATGATGCAATGGCAAAAGCAGAGAAGTGATGGTTATAAAAGGTCATAAAACGGGCCATTCATATTAACATGGTGTACTCTTTTTATATACCTTTTTGTTGGATAAGTAGTGTGTTCAGAGCGGCTTTTCAGTTTTTCGCGCCTTTTTCTTAGAACTTAGAGTTGTAGAATAATTTCTTTTTTTAAAAAAGAAAAAGTTTAGAAAATTAAGGATGCAAGTGCTGGGCAGCAATCACTACTTAGAGAAACATCTCATCACGGTAGGGGGCCTCAAGAAGTTACGGCAAAGAAACGTATCCGGAACAAACCCTCAGATATAATCTTTCTCGGAATTCGTGACTTGATGGCAAATATTTGAAATTGTGAATTTTTTTCCAGACTTGACAAGAGAACAGAGGAGCTTAGAAAGGCCATATCAACTGTTGCTAAAGATGTCACTAGAGTAGTGGTCGAGATCCAGGACACTAAGCGCCAGGCCCTGCTCAAACACACAAGGGACGCGCTTTCCGCGGAGGTCCAGATTCGTAAAAAATGGCGCCAACTTATTGAGCGACTCATCCATGAACGGTACGGCGAAATCACTGTTCTCAGTGTGACATAATAAAGATATCCCAATAACCATTTGGCGGAGATCTATGTTTGAAGCCTTATCCCCCAAAATTTGATTATTTATATTATCCCCGAACATTTCATTGTAAGCTAGTTGACAGATGATGGTGTTCTATCAGTTTGAAACCCTCCCACTGAAGAATTTGTCCTGTCTCCTCGCCTGTTGCTTTGTTTTGTTTTTGTTTTGAAGGTGTTATCCAAGAATATCTTAAAATAACTTTAAACAGTCAGCTTAATTAACTATGCTTGAAATAAATTGTTAGTGAAATTAACTGATTTGCTCAAAGACTTTAAGGAGAGTTGACATGTTAAGCACGTTTTGCTTCCTATTAGATCTGTGTGGTACGACGCTGAGCATTTTCCTTCATCGTGGAGACTGGACCCAACAGAGGGCCCAGACCGTGTGCGATGTCGCCTTCAGCGGTTTCATTTAGACATCGTCGAGAAGTATCTTATGAAAGAACACTGTGGAAAAAGTGAGAGGATATATTTTGGGTTCAATTTTGCGATTATAAGGCTTCAGTCATCCTAAGTCATAAAATCAATGGTCATAAACGCCAATGCAAGTAAGGTGTAGCCATAGTAGCTCTCGGTTTTGAGCTTTGAGCAGTGGAGCTGTGAAGCAGTAAGCGGAACTGTTGCCGTCCTAATTACTTAAGTTCCTCATTTTTACTGTAATTTGCCGACGGCTGAAAGCAGACGGAGAGGAGTTAGATTTTCGCTGTCCGCCGTTTCCTGTCTTCTCGGAATAGCCGTTAACCGAAGGCTCCGCAGCACGTAATGTCTGTGGATGATGGACAAATATAATAAAGGTGCTATCTGAATAAATGCATTTCACCTCTAGAAGGTCTTCTCACGAACCTTGTTTTTGTCAAAATCTAAGCCATGCTCTTTGTAATTTCTAGAGTCGAAGGGTGGAGGCACTCCGCTGTCATATCTGTTTGAAGACACCACGACCTCTTCGAAGAAAAACGTTTACTATATCTTTGACACTCCTGATACCATTCGGTGAGTGGAGGCTTCCTTTGGAAGTTGAAAATATCTCATCCATTTCTTAACATTTTTATTAAGGGAGGGGATAACGATGAAACACTATAGATCCAAACAACTCAGGAGTGACCAGAAACGAATGGAATTTTTCGCACTTGTAGAGTGTTAACAACTAAAATCTCGTTTTGTTGATTAGTTAAACACCTAAAGAAAAAAAACAGAAGCGACTCACATAAATGAATTACTTGTATTGGTTTTTCGTTTGCTTTTCTTCGAAAATGCTTCACTTTTAAATATTGGAAAATCAAATATTTCCAATCGATCCCAAGCTGTTGTAAGAAATGGTAAGGCTTCTGCTTGTTTGCTTTAGTTTTGCGTTTCTTTTCATATTTGTTTATTTGCACGGGCTTAAATTGCTTTTCCAGTTTTCTTCATCATTGTAAGAACATTACGCTGGATAATAAAATCAATGGAGTTCTTTTAATTGGTAAGTTACAAACATTTCCTACGGTATCCCATGCCATTTTCCGATTGATGCGAAAGGACAGTCTTTCTTGGGACTGGTTCATTTGTTTATCTTCTAATGTTTTGATTACAGGTGAAAGTCATATGTATTTTGTGGGTGAGGAAGCTACACAGACAGACACAGACATTACTCAAGTAAGACTCTTTTCTCTCTCGATATCATGTGTTTTTCATTAACATTTTAACTGCCATGAGTGACCAGGATAGAATTTCTCCTTACAATATCTTTTCAATATCAAGCTGACAAGTGATGAGAATAAAGAAAAATATCAATTAACTGATTAGATACGATGAATATATGAATATATGAAGTTCATCATACGTAATTAACTGATTGTTAGTTGATCTAAAACCAAATTCTCAGAACTAACATGATAAGAATTGTAGGGCAGCTGGTGAAGAGAAGTAATTACTGATGGGATCTTCAAAGGGTTAAGTAAATGTAAAGCAATGATCCTCGCGTGTGAGCTGCAATTTACTCAATTGCAGAAACAATTGAAAATTTCAACGGCGACCTCGCTTCCAGAAAGTGAAGTACTAAATATTGCACTTCTCTGACAAGAGTTATCTGACCTAATGTGTATGTTGTAGTTCAATTTTATCCTTGGTTCAAATTTTATTTTCCTTTGTTTCAAACTCGTTATCATACATTAACATGACCGAGAACAAAGGAAAATAAAATTTGAACCAAGTATAGAATTGAACTACAACATGTACATCTTTATGTTTTAAGATTTTGCTAGGCAACAAGGATGCCATCTCCATATCCTGGCTCTATGAAGAAATTCAAGAAATTCGCACCAGGAGATACTGCCTTCAGGTAAACACATCCAGCTATTCGCGAAATTTTAACGAAAAATATCGACTCTCTTTTCAATCGAGGTTTTTTTTGGCTTTACCGTTTTGACTGCTTAAGGTCCCTGATATTTACTCTGTCTTACTTTATGAACAGGACAATGGCTTGGAGATATTCCTTAACACCGGCCGGACGTATTTGTTAGCATTTGACACGAAGGAGGTATTTTCTGTTCATTTGACTTTAACTGACTTTCAATGGATAATCCTCAGACATAAAACGACAGCAAAGAGAACGCCAAAAAAAAAATTTAAACCAGAAACACTATTTTCTTTCAGACGAACTAGTGAACATATGGGTGGATGTCAACTTCCTCTTACTTTTCACTTTCCTTTTGTTTTCATTTTACAGCTTTGTAACACCGCGTGTGGGGCAATATCTGTGGTCTGATTGATTGAAACTGAGGTTTTCTCTGGTGAACGAGACTTGAGGATCCTTTGGTTTCATCCTCGTGTAAAAGATGCTCTTGTGATAGACAATCTTTTGATCAAATATTATTTTTACTAGGACCGCGAAAAAGTACTGGAGCAGTTTAAACAGAGACATCTGCCTTGGTACGACGCGCCACAATATGAACATCTAATGGTTCTAACAAACAGGTATGGCTGTTAGCAGGAGTGTTTCCATACTTGGCTATCAACCTAAATTGGATTAAAGTTAACAAAACACTTTCTAAGATTATCAAGAAGTAGGGAAAACACTGGACGACGTTTCGTGTTTCCCATTCACTTCTTTCGTGCTCTAGCCGCTTTCTGTGTGCTTTTCAACAGAACAGAACACAATCACGGCTTCTTTATTTAACTCTCCATCGTCTGTGTTGCACTTGTTCTAACCAGGTGGCGGATGGGACAGATGACCAACTTTCAGTACCTTACAGAGCTAAACAAGATGGCAGGTCGCTCATTCAATGACCTCATGCAGTATCCCGTGTTCCCATTCGTGCTGGCTAACTTTAGTAGCGATGTCCTGGACCTGAACGACGTCAAGAATTTTCGGTAGTGATTGGTTGTTTATCTTTATTCTTGCAGATAAATTGAACATTTTCAACCCTGAGCAATGAAAACAGAATGTTTCAGAGGGTGGATTTAATTACTTGTTCAGTTGAAAAGACAAAATTTCTTCTATAACCAACCTATCTGGTAAATGATGGGTATGTGCTAACTAATTAAAAATAAAGGTGTATGTCTTTCTTTTAGCGACCTTTCTCGTCCAATTGCTGTGCAAAATCAGTCAAAGGAACGAAAGTATCGAGAAAACTTTAGAGTAAGTATTTTTTTTTTAATCATTTACTTCGTGGTCAGTTTAACAAATGGTAAACACCACAGCGTACACTATTGAGTTATGGATGCACGCGGGAGGTTGCTAAGCACGAAAGAAGCGTAAGATCGCCTCGAGCGACTCTAGCTTCTTGAGTGCTTAGCAAACCTCCCAAGTGCATCCATAACTCAATAGCGTACGCTGTGGTGTTTACCATTTGTTTTATAACATAACATTGATTCATTGTAGCTAAAGAGTTCCCTTTTATTTAACAAATCTTACGTGACCAGAAAAAACAAGCGCGCGCGGAAAAAGTCTTTGCATTTGCTCACGTCAGCAGCGTACACCCATGGGTAAATGGGGGACGCTAAATTGACCAATCAGAGTGCGCGCTTTACTTTGGTTATGTTATAATTGTATTTGTGCCCCCAGAAAGCGATACCGAAAGAGGTACAGGAAAATGTTCCACTAGCATCTAAAGCCAACACGTTTAATTTACACGTGGCTGTTGCAAGGGTTTAATAAAAGCTGGTTACCGCCTTATGCTTCGCCAGCGAGATGAAGAAAGATTAATCGATTACATTACGTGATTTCGGTATTCTTTACGTGCGGAGTACGTGACGCGGACTACTTGACGTTTGACTGTTTTTGTCTTAGTGGTTACAAGAGGAGTATGAACGCATGCAAGAAGAGGATCCAATGTCCGCCCCGTATCATTATGGATGCCATTACTCTAACAGTGGCACCGTTTTACACTTTCTTGTTCGGATGCCTCCGTTCACTAAAATGTTTTTGCAATATCAGGGTAAGTTAAACAAAAATGTATTCTTGATGAAGTCGTCTTGTTCATTCTCTTCATTCCGTTGATCATTTCATTCCATTACTTTCCCATTCTCATTCCCATTCCCCCTCCCTTTGTATGTTGATTCCCTTCTGTTTGGCTTTGGTCCAGTGGTTTGCAAAGTGACTTGATGTTTTTGGCGTTTTCACTGATTTGTTTGTGTCTGTTTATTCTTTTATGGGAGATTCTTTATTTTTTGACAGATCGCAGTTTCGACATTCCTGATCGTACGTTCCATTCCATGGCAACAACATGGCGTTTGTCATCGTTCGAGTCCGCTACTGATGTCAAAGAGCTCATCCCAGAGTTCTTTTTCCTCCCAGAGTTCCTTGAAAACCGCGAAGGTTAGCATTCAGCTCAATAATTGACGTCTGAAAATGAAGTATTGCTGCTGCAGTTTCCCTAGAATATTCGATGTGACTAGAACCGGATTGGAAAAAAAAGTTTAGTTTATTTGAAACAAATACAAGACAGAGAAAACATACGATTGTCGTTGAGAAAATTAACCCAATGGTTTGAGTTGCTCAAGGTACGGAATGAGCTGACGCAGTACTACCTTCCAGTAAATCCCCTCCCCTCCCTCCCTCCCTCCCCTCCCTCCCTCCCTCCCTCCCCTCCCTCCCTCCCTCCGTCCCCTCCCTCTTTCCCTTCCTCTCTCCCACCCTCCCCTCCCTCCCTCTCTCCCTCCCCTCCCTTCCTCCCCTCCCTCCCTCCCTTCCTCCCTCCCACCCTCCCCTCCCTCCCTCCCTCTCTCCCCTCCCTCCCTCTCTCCCCTCCCTCCCTCTCTCCCCTCCCTCCCTCCCCTCCCTCCCTCCCTCCGTTCTAAACGTTAGCTTTACAACGCACTTTTATACTAGAGACATCAAAAACAAGTTTAACTGTGAATCCTTGAATAGCACTGACTTTCTCTTATTAAGCTACTGTTCCAAGACCTCCTTTTTATCTACAGTCAAAATCTCTACCACTAACCTAAAGAAAAGTAGGATAGAGTTAACCTTGTTAATTTCGTAAATTGATGTTTTCAGGTTTTGACTTTGGCCTTCGTCAAAATGGTCAGCGGGTTATGGATGTAGAGGTTCCCCAGTGGGCAAAAGGTAGCACCAGGCTTTTCACTATGATTCACAGACAGGTACGGAAATCTTATTTCGTAGCACCCTTCATAACTCATTACTCCTAGTGATCAAATATAGAAATCAATAGATAGAGAATTTGTCGTCTTCTTGTGTTGTATCGACTTCTACTCGCCGTTTTTTGCAGTTGTTTTTGTTGAATGACTTCAGTTTCCTTTTACTTTCGACAAGACAATGGGCGAAGGAGTTGCAAAATATCGATCTCAGACCCCAGACCGTGGACCAGGTCAAAACCAAGCGAAATATTGAAGATTTAGCTTTCCAAGTCTTTGAGTGATAAAGGTTACTCAGCGGCTGATCAATCGTTGCTTTTGTTCTACAGGCCTTAGAGTCAGAATATGTTTCGCAAAACCTCAACCAATGGATCGATCTTGTATTTGGTTACAAACAGACAGGCCGCGAAGCTATAGACGCCATCAACGTATTTCACCCCGCTGTAAGTTGAATTGATCAGTGACATCACGTTTGTCGTCAGTAACAGCTTTGAGAATTTTAGGGACGCTCGAAGTCATACGCCGAAGTCCGAGTAAACCGGTCAATTAAAAAACAGGTACACAACACGGTCCTTCTAAATAATGGGCATCACTGAAGAACTAGCTAATCTGGCCGGACAGTTCAAAGAAACAAATGAGTAAGCTTTACGATTGGTTCGGTTTGGGCTGTCAGTTCTGATTGTTGGAATGTGGTATGAGTTATGACTGCCTTAGAATTAACTTAGCAATGACTGATACTCAGTGCATTTAGCAGTTGTGGAATTCTAGAACAATTCCTGGCAAGCCAAGCCATTTCCTAGGCTAATGTGTCTTTTTGACCCTCCAGACATACTATGGTGTAGATGTGAATGCAATCACAGACCCCGTCCGTCAGAAAGCTCTCAAGACCATGATAGAGACATACGGCCAAACTCCCCAGCAACTGTTCACATTTCCTCACAGCCCGCGACCACAGAGCAAACCACAGCTTTCATTATCCGCGGAGGGAAGCTCTTTGGTTAATCATTTAAGTTTCACTTTCAAGGGCATGGACAATGAACCTTACAGCGGGTTGCTGCTAAACCGTCTGGGCACATCACTTTCTTCTGATACTGGCACGCTTGTGGGTAGCGCCGTTGACACTCTGACTGGTAAATGTACACTTCATATAATGTCATGGATTATGAATTGCCATTTATTCTCGTTTTGCGGTTGCTCGTTCCGGCCTTCCTATTACTAACAATGAACCGATTTTTTCCACGCGTGAGGTGTACATCGCCATTTAGTATTTGTCTTTTTTTTCCTTGAGTTTGCGAATGGTTCTATATGATACGAGTTGAAAAAGGACGATAAAATCGAACAAAAGTACAAAAAATCCCTATCTTTTTTTTAGTTCCTCCTTCGTAATTCTATCGTGTTTAATGCTTTTAGGTTATTAATTGCATCACGGCTGATATTTTGATCATTCTCTTTTCATGTGACTTTAACCTAAAATCTACATCGTGTTACATAAGGTAAATAACCGCTTATTCTTTCTTCAGCCATGATAATCCCGTGTTATTCCGAAAAAAGAATTGGACCTTTTTTCTGACATTCGTATTTTCTACAGAAATTCGACAGCCAGTCAATACAGTCGAGGGCCTAAAATGGGGGCAATACGTCGGTTCTCCGGCTATGGGTGCCCCCGCTGTGGGTTTTACGCAAGCGTTGAACACCTCTGTTCATTCTCTGGTCTGTCTCAAGAATGACTATGTCTTTGTCCTGGGTTACAACTGTACCTTGCTGACCGTGCACCAGACGAAGCCTGGGCAGAGTGATGAAAGGTTAATTTGGTCTGCAGTATTGAGCTGGGGGTACATGGATGGGGGTTTACGTGTGTGTACCTCCCCTGAAAGTGCCCCTGTCTGTCTCATGGAGCACCACACACCTGATAAGGTAAAACCTGCGGTAGAAAAGTTTAAGCGAAGTTCTTTTCCGGGATTCTTCGAAATTCTGAATTTCACTTGTAGACTGAACATTAAACACCTAATCTTTCTAGGGTTTTACTTTTACGTAGATCACGTGTTGTGCAGTGACTGACGGATGTAAGCTGTTGTTCATTGCTACATCAACTGGCACGTTATCAGTGCTGCCCGTCAAGTACAACCCAGCCGTGGTAGGTCACTGGATTTATTTTTTATTATTTTTTTAATTTATATATCTTGGTAGGGGGAGTGGGTAATCTAGCTATATTACTCCACGTGAATCTGCGTGACATATGTAACTACTACTAAGGTTTAAAACGGGTACGTTTCTAGAAACTGTAGTGCTGCGTCCTTGGGGTGGCCATCAGAAGATAATTTGGTTTTATCAACTGAATTGATTATGTAAATTAGACAACGTAAAGAATTGCTAAAGATGACGTTTCGAGCGTTAGCTCTTCGTCAGAGCGAGAGGCAGATAGACTGAGTGAAAGGTAAAGGTAAGGAAGCCATTTTTTTCCAACGGAAGTATTTAAGCCTTGTATTTAATGAAAGAAATTACTATCGATGGACGTGTGAATACTTGAAAGTGTTATCTCGAATTGTTGCCCTGTTAATAATTATCACTTGTTCCGAAATCAAAATAGAGACGTTTTTATCCAAATTTCAGGACACTGGTATGGAAGTGTTGGGTTCGAGAGTTCGTCTTCACGGACACAAGGATTGCATCACGTGTATGGAGTTGTGTCAAGCCTTCAGTATTGTGGTCAGTGGTAGTTGTGATAAGACAGCCATCATTTGGGATTTGAACAGGTAAGTTTTTTTTTTTCGTTTTTCATCAAGTGTGACAGGAATTCAGGGCCCAAAATG
Source organism: Stylophora pistillata (assembly GCF_964205215.1). NCBI lineage: Eukaryota > Metazoa > Cnidaria > Anthozoa > Scleractinia > Pocilloporidae > Stylophora > Stylophora pistillata. Next base: position 5,767,380 of record NC_142524.1, on the reverse strand, counting down.
TTTCACAGTCCTTTTGATGAAGTTTAAATTTATTTAGATATGTGAAAGCCTGTTTCCCGAATGAGCTTACTGAAGGCCCTGATTATCCCAAATAAATCCTAAGTGATCAGGACGATAATACTAATTAATTTGTTTTTTTTTTGTTTGCTCCTAAAAAAACTCGTGCAACCCTTTCAACCAATGATATCCAGTAGTATTTAAATTAGTCAATTTCTGTACGAATTTTGAGAATTTACAGCTGAGGCAGTATATCCTGTGGTTAATTTTTTTTATCCTACTTTCTTTTTTTCTTTGTTGGTTTTATTTTGGTTGTTGTTGGCTTTTTTTTTTTTATTTGTCCGTTCACATTTCTCCCCTGTTGAATGTTTTACTCACCCACCTTTGTAATGAAGCGCTGGAAAAGAAAAATAAAACAAATCTCATAACTAATCTTGTATGCATGTCTCCTGAATCTTAGTCCTGATTTTGCGTTCGGATGCTCCTACAACTGAGCTATAAATAGATCTAAATAGCTTCCTGGCGCTCCGAGGCATGCGACGGGAACTGGTTTACATTCGTCACCGTTTAGTATTTCTTAAAGTTTGATTCATCAGCTACTAAGAAATTATTTTAAATTGATAAGAATCTAAACACTGAATTTTTTCTGTTGTCCTTCTCTGTAGGTTAAGTTATGTGAGATGTTTGGAACACTCTAACACAGTAGCATCGCTGGCTATCAGTAAAACCACTGGAGATATAGTGACAGTGTCACATACAAGTAAGCTTTTTAGATGTGTTATCATCATGAAGTTTGTTGAGAATTCTTACGGTTAGAATTATCAGTGAGAATTGCATTTTTACAATCCGAATATGACCTTTTTAATGTTCCATTGTTAGATGAGTGTCGTAAGTTTGGTAAGTTTCAGTAAAGTGAAAAAGATCTGCAGTTACTGGAGTTATAAAATGCCGTGAAAAATTGTACCTCGGTCGTCACGCAATCCTTTTAAAGCACTCAAAAAGAGGATGGTGTGACGAAAAAAAAACTTAATAGTAATGAAAGGGTGGCACGATAGCTGAAGTGACAACTCATCAAATACGCGATTGATTAGCCTGACTCGTTCATCGTGGGACAAACGATTAAACGTTAATTCATTTATCTATAAAACAACGATGAACAACAACATTTTCTCAAACATTAGATCAAGGATAGTTAGAGAGACTTTTGCGTGACAAAACATTGAGCAAAGGATTTACATTTTTTTTCTCCTTTGACGTTTTAGTGAAGTACGTCTCTGAAGAGAGCACTATAGAAGAAGGAAGCGTAATTAAACTATGGACAGTCAATGGCAGGTTCATTAGCCAAGCCCCATGTGAGCTTTTGATCAACTGCTTGGAATTTTCCGCTGCTCCTGAGGGAATCTCTGTCAATGTTATCGCCACTGGATTAAGCAATGGCGCTATAAGGTGAGCACGCTGCCCTTGGAATACCACCTATATTCCTATTTAGCTCCCCCCTTCCTCTTCATGATGTGAATTCTTACAAGTGAAGTTGAGCAAAACGAACCAACACAATGACCTCCTCCCAGTTGGCTTGTTAGCTCAGTTGGTAGAGCACTGCACCGGTATCGCAGAGGTCATGGATTCGAATCTCGTACAGGCTTGAATTTTTTTCAGGCCTTATTTTCATTACTGCTTAAGTAGTGTTCATAACTGCGAAGATCGCTCTCATACTAACTTGATCACCATGTCATTTACGGCTGATTTGGTTGCTCGAAATAGCTACCTATCCAAATAATTTTCTTCTCGCAGGTTATGGAGCACATGGGACCTAAGCCATATACGGGACATTGCCCCTGATCAGTATCTCAGCCAAGTAGCAAGGTTGTGTAGCTTTTGTTGGCTTTCTCTTGTCTGTTTACATCCATCCGTTGCAATGGTTACTTATTAACGGTTCTAACCAGTCAGATTGGAGTATTCAGGTCACATGCTTAAAACGGAGATTTTAGGTCGACATATTGGTCTACTGGAATGCAGCATGACACGGTCAAGAATAAATGTTTAAGGACTGAAGATTTGTATTGCGTTTTTAAATTAGTCCATATTCTGAAATCTAATGCTTTTTAACCACGTTACCTTACTGTTGCTCTTTGTTCGGTTACTAACTTATGTATGTCAGAGCTCGACACTAACGGTAGCCAACTAGCCACAGACTAGTAGAAATTCACTTTTGGCCCGTTGTTCTCGATTTTCACCAGCTAGTTTGGTTAGTAAACAAACTGAAATTGTTGTAACGTCTGAGCTGTCACTAGCCACTTGGCTAGTGAGTTGAAAAGTTCCTGTCGAGCCCTGTCTGTCAACTTTCACAATATCCGCTCGTTGTTTTGTTTTTTAATGTATGTTATAGTGATCCAGTGCAGGGATACATCATGATATTTAGTGCCATTTGACATTGTTAGAGAACTCCTCTTAATAGGACAAAATCATTTATTGATGAAGTTGTGCTTAATTGGTAAACTTCCAGATGTCAAGCTGGCCGATAATGTTAATATTTTTATGTCTAAGCTAAGATCAATTCAGCTATAATTTTTATATTTTTAAGTTTTTTTGCAATTTTTTATTATCTTTTATATTCATGTGTACATAGATTATAGATGATGTATTTCATTTTTTAAAATTACTTTTTAATTTATACTAGATGTTATTATTATAATTGTAAATTTAACGCACGTATTTTGAACGAGCACTTGTGCTCTTAGACGATAACGTGGTTGAATAAATTATTGTATTATTGTATTGTATTGTAATTTATTAGGATTGACAAAATATGGCTGAATTCTTTCAAGAATCATAATATTTCATCTTTTCATCTTCTTTCAGCCTGACTTTTTCAGAAGACAGTCAACGACTTTTTGCCGTGAACACCAACGGGAAACTCGTCGCCTGGCAACGGAGAGACAAAATCTATACAAAGCCACCGACGATAACCGTATTCCCTCGAACTTAGACGCAATCTTTACTTCCTCAACTCAGGCTTGGGCTTAGTTTGAATATAACACTGGAAATATAGAGTTTGATTGTTATTCCTCAGTTTGTAAAGCTTAGGATGAACTACGGCAACATTTTTGTTGTTGTCAGTGACGGAAGTAGTCATAGGGCTACAATTTATTCTAGGCTTAGACCAGTGCATACATGCAATAATTAACGTGTTCAACTCTTGGTTCTTATGACGTTACGAGACAAAATACAGGGCCAACCGAGACCTTGAAATAAGGCTGTGAGGTCGCAAGGAAACTTGGCGATCGAGGCGAGAAGTTTTTTCACCGATACACTTGTCACTTTAAATATAATGTATGATATAGGAAGTCTGCGTTTCGGAATTCCCTCATGAGTGGGCAATCACGAAACAGGCTTGTAGGGATGAAAGCATAGTCTTTGTATTTTCCTAACTCAGCATAATATATGATATATGTTTTTTACATGAAATTGAACTGATTGCATTTCAGTGCAAACTAAAGAGAGCAACGCTTGCAGCTAAAAAAAAACGTCACGTTTAGGCAATCCTAACGACAAGAGACTCATGACACAGATTCTTTCTAAAAGGTGTCTTTTTTAAGTAATTAAACGCAAGACTATTTTGTTACACTCATGTTTTTAATCATAATTCCACTAGTAAATGGTAATCTTTTTTCTCCGTGAGGTAGTTGCAAACAAAAATCAAACAATGGATTAAAAATGGTCTGATACATGGACTACTATGATGATGAATTCCGACTGTTGTCGATAAGGGTACAGATCACGCTAGATCACTCTCGATTTATTATTCTCACGGAGGTTGGCCTTTTTTTTTGTTGCAATTTTTGTCAGGGAAAAAATCGTTAAATGTGGCTCGTGAAAAAAGAGACTAGGAGATATTTCTTTAATAAAAAATTTATAAGTCACCCAGAGAATGAAAGTGAATGAAAGGTGTGTACTATTTACGTTAGATATGTACCATAGAAATGTAATATATTAATTTCAGAATTGAATCTTTCTTTTTTACTGAAATAAAGTAATTTTAAAAAGATTTTGCAGAAATTTGACCATTTTATTCACCTTCATTGTCAATGCAAGCCATGCTTTCCTTGTTTGCTTTCGATAGTTTATAAACAGGAGTGTTAGAACTAGAAAAATAGAAAAGTGATCTTGGTGGTGATCTTTGTAAAAGAGATACAGTATATTTAACCGAGTCCGTCCTCGCAAAATACTTGTTCTGTTTGAAGACAGACGTCAACATTTTTTCCAAACGGTACATGAATAGCTCATTCCTTTGGCGTCCCATCGGGGCCAAAATTCAACATTGCGATTTGACGTTGTAGTTTTAGTATTCTTCCTTATTTCGCGATTGGACATTCAAGTTTTTATTCCTTATGAAACTTTTTCCGATTCAACGTTGTCTTTTTTACAATTAAACTTCCAAGTTTCAAGTATTAAACATTGTACTTCTCGTAATTCCACTTGGTAGTTGTGGCAATGCAATATTTTTGTACTTATGGTATTGATATACTCAACATGCAGTACTTCGTGTTGTTCAACATTCAACTTTCCATCATCCAACCGCAACCCAGCTATTAACGAAGGAGCGCAGGCTCACTGAAGTCAAGTACCTCATGTGAGCCTCATAACTTCGTACGAGGTTATCTTGTGAGATGAAAAATGGACGATATCTCGTATTTGCTGGACTGAGTTCATAATATCCTAGACATTTTAAATAATGTTCAAGGCGTACATAACAGTCATGGAATGTTCAGCTTCTTGTTGGTAAAGTAGATTTTTCGCACAGGATGTTGGTAAATCTAGACATCGATGATTTTATAACAGAAACCATGGGAAGAGCTCATAGTTTGCTGGTAGAAATCGAAAGAACTGAGAATTCTTATGGAGGTTATAGCGCTAGCGTGCATCAAGACGTGAACGACCCTCGTACGTAATAAGCAAAGAACAGCTCTCATATTTAATTGAACAAGGTTTTAAATTGCGAGAGATTTCTACTATGCTTGGAGTAAGTTGCAGCTAAGAGGAGAATGATGTCATATGGACTAAGCGTATCCGGTACATACTATTGTTTAAGCTAGGATATTATGAACACAGTCCAAACAATAGAAACAATGCGTAAAAAATGAACACGAAAATATGAAATGTGACGTAACCTAAGTGACTGGCAAACCTGATAAAATAACAAATATACAAGGAATAACTGAAAACGGAGAACAATGCACAAAGGACGTGAATGTAAAACAAAGGTGAGGCGCTGTGACTACAGTCAACACTTAAGCGTCAAATAATTCGTGAAATAACGGGAATTTCAGGAATTGTACACAGCCTAGCTTAGTCTTGAGCCAGTCCCACACTGGGAAGAATATTCTCCACTATCAATTTACGTCACTAATCCACAACGATGTTGTGAAATTAACAAAGGCAGACAAAGTAGCTAGAGAGAGTCTGAGAAATGCACTTTGATGCAACTTGCGTGGAAGTACTGGCCACAACTATCTTATCCCAGCCAATCTTCTCCATCGTCGTCATGGCACTCCGTGAAACAAACGTTGATATTTCTCCTACAGCGGACGGAACATGTCTTTCATTATCATTCACTTAAATATGTCTTCTTTTTTTATTAAGTCAGGTCTCATACTTTGACTCTTAACTCTATATCAGGATCAAACCCGATGCTTAGCAAGATTGAAGGATCTGCAGTTTGGAAACAAGCTGTGACAGCTTACTTACTTAGGTGACTTAAATGTCATCCTTTCGCGAGATTTCGCAATATTCGCGGGTTTCATAATTTGCCCGCTGGCCAAAATTACTGTTTACTCTTACCCTCGACGACCGCCTTCGATATTGCGTCACTCAACTACAACATCAACATGCTCACGCCACACATGCGCAGACGTTTTTCATCTCTGTCATGAGGCTTACATGAGGTACTTGACCTTAGTAAGCCTGCGCTCCTTCGTTAATAGCTGGGTTGCGGTTGGATGATGGAAAGTTGAATGTTGAATAGCGCGAATTATTATCCAACTACACCAAGACGAGTACAAATAACGCAATAGACGAGTACAAATATCACGCGGTATTTGTACTCGTCTATTGTAGTACCGGTTAAACAGGTTTTCTCGCATCGCGCAAGCGAAGAATTGTCTGAATTGTAGTTACGAGAAAAAAAAAAAACAAATGGCGGACAACCTGAATCATATTTCCGACGAAGAAGAGTCAGAATGGCTGGCAAATATAGATCCAAGTTCATTAGATGAATCGAACGAAGAAAAACAGCTTGACGACCAGAACATTTCTTCATTTAATGAAGGAAATAGAAACAACAGCACAACAACGCGCCAATTTCGTTCCGCTTCGCATACTTCTGTCACGCACTCCCCGTAAATAAACATCCGCGAAATTCGTCCGCACTGCACTAACAGTTTGGCGTGTTGGATAATAAATAACTTATTAGACGTTTTGTTGTGTAGTATCGCTGAGTATTTTTACTCGTTATTTGTATTTTGACTCGCCTTACGGGCTCGTCAAAATACGGCACAACTCGTAAAAATACTCAGCGATACTACACAACAAAACGTCTAATAAGATATATGTACTGCATGTTGAATATATCAATACCATAAGTACAAAAATATTGCATTGCCAGAACTAGAGAGTGGAATTACGAGAAGTACAATGTTGAATACTTGAAACTTGGAAGTTTAATCGTAAAAAAGACAATGTTGAATCGGAAAAAGTTTCATAAGGAATAAAAACTTGAATGTCCAATCGCGAAATAAGGAAGAATACTAAAAGTACAATGTCAAATCGCAATGTTGAATTTTGGCCCCGATGGGACGCCATACATTCCCCCATTCCCCGTTCCCTGTTTTAATGATAGCCCTTGTTATTAGTGCACGAGACCCGTGCAACTATGCAAACCAATCAGAACAGAGCACTGTTATCCACGTGGGCACGGTTGAAAAAGGGCGCTCTTCTCGAAATTACCACAAGCTTCGATGAATTCAAATTTTTCCGTAGCGAAGATCGTGTGAGCCGTTGTTCCTCGTTCAAATATCGAAGTTGAGCGCTGCGTTTTGTAACGGGCGGAAGCAGGTAAGTACTTATCCATTTTTGTGTAAGCTCTTAACTTTTTGGAAGTGAGTCTCATAGAGACTTAGGCCTTGTGCGTGTGTGTGTGAGCATGTTGTGGGTAGAAGTTTTCGTTCTAAGTATCTGTGTAATAATCGTGCTCAGTAACCCGTCAGTTTATTCCTGAGGGTATTTGCACTCTACAGTGACTGGAATTCAAAGCAAAAGGAGATTTCTTTTATGCTCTTCTTTAAAGCCGTTTTCGTACTAAGAAGTATCTTGACCTTCCATCCTCAAATATTGAAGTTCGCGTTTCTTTCAGCAGTTGCAAGCTTTAAGGCCCAGTTCAGACGCCGTACTTCAGCCGAGCCGAATCGAATCCAACTTTAGGCCGACCTAAATCAATTACTCCTGACTGGATTGATTCAGACGCCGAACTTATTTAGGCCGAAATTAATTAACTGAAGGAAACTTGTGGCCGGGGCCGGCGCAGTTTTAAGTAACCAATTTGATAAGTGTTATAAACAAGAAAGAAAGTGATTTGTATGGCATGGTGGCACGTCGTTGTAAGGAAGTTTTAAGTGTATTATTTGGTCACTTCTTTAAAAGGAGTACCTAAATAAAGTTCGGCAGTTGATCAGTAAGTGTTTCGGCGCGACCAAATAGACTCGCTTGAGATGAGAAATTCCATTGTGCAATACATGTTCAATTTTTGAAGCAAACAAAGATTACCGTGCTGGTAAAAGCTTCACTTTTTGCGATCGAGTGATACACAAACTAGGCGGGAAAGGACGTTGATGACGCAGAGGACAACTACATAAAGCCCAAAGAACCGACAGAGCGAAGAATCTGTGTCAGTTCAAAAGGCGTAGAATAGGGCGCTCATTCAATACCTGTAAGCATCGTTTTGCTCGGCCCTTCAAGTCGCCATTTTTCTTATGCAACACTCCTTTGCGCATGCTCACATGTAAAAACAGGCCGAAATTCAGCTCATGTGAAGTACGGCGTCTAAATCAAAGCCGGTCTACAGCCGTTCTTCCCGGCTGAATCAGGCGGGATTAATTGACCGAGCTGATCTAAGTTAAATCAGCCGTTCCGAATTGATTTAGAGGTCGTACTTCACATGAACTTTATTCGTTGAATTCGATTCGGCTCGGCTGATGTACGGCGTCTGAACCGGGCCCAAACCGAAACCTGCTTTTGTGAAATGTTTGAATATTAGACCGCATACGTACATTTTACATTTCATGCACGGAAAACTGAAATTTATTCAAATTGGCCATGGTGGCTGGTCTGTTGTTCGAGACATAGGATTTGTGAGGGAGGTAGTTAAAATTCTGTGTATGATTGCTTTTTACTAGTTGTGCCGGTGAGACGTGAGTCTCTGACAATAAATAATTTTTATTAGAAAAGGTCCATTTAGATCTTTCACACAAAATATATTTTGTAAATGAACATAAAATTTGTCTTAATTACTATACTATAGCTTCAATAACTTATAATTAGTCACATATCTAATAACACTTGTTATTCACATTGTACCACGTTCTTTCTACAGGAGCTACTGCAACAGTTTTCAGACAGATATTATCCATATCTACGACAGTTTAATCTGGCTCCAATCAAGTCCAGTTCTGTCCGTTCTAGTCTAAAACAGTCCACTCCAGTTTACCTCAGTCCAGTTTACCTCAGTCCAGTTTACCTCAGTCCAGTTTACCTCAGTCCAGTCTAGTCCAGTCCAGTCCAGTCCAGTCCAGTCCAGTCCAGTTCTACTCAGTCCAGTCCAGTTTATCTCAGGCCAGTCCATTCTCAATTCTCTCCACTCCAGTCCACACCGGTCTTAATCTTTTACAGTTCAGTCCAGTCCAATCTAGTCCAGGTCATCCCACCACCTACGCAACTCAAGACAAGAGCTGACTCTCGTTACCAGTGCAACTCACATAAGGACTTGAAAGCGTGGCGAAGAAAAGGGCCAACGCCCCATTGGGTCTTTTCTTCTCTTCCTTTCCGTTGCATGCGAGGAGGCAGGGGACGGGTCAGTTAGAAGACGCTGATGTCCAGCCGGTTGGTCAAATCTCTTTGGGTTGGGTTAAATGGAGGTTTAATATATAGTGCGCTGGTTGAACCTCAAACTCCAAATTCTAACAGAAGTGGACAAACTTCTGATTCGGCTCGATGCGATTAATGTGTAAAATTTAGTTAGATTAGTTAACGGGTCCCCTAGGGTTGGGATGGGTTCTTCCTCCAAATTCTTTTCTTTGGGAATTCTTTTTTTCGTTAGGTGTTTTTTTAATCGATCGGTGTTCGGTTTAACTTCGACTTCGCTCGTTTCTTGTTCGACTTGTGGATCGCCATGAATCCGGCCTCGTTAATACTTCGGCTTTTTATCCGCTGGCTTTTTGCTTCTCATCAACTGGACGTCAGCTTCGATTGAATTCGACATTTGCTTTTTTCGCGCGCGTTCCCGTTTAGTTGCTTCAAATGCGGCCAATTATCTTTTAAGTCTCGCTTGATTGCAGGGAATCGCAGTGAGCACTGTGATCGAGTGAGACCGTTTTCGGACTGTTTTGGCATGAAGGTTCAACCAGAGTTTTAGCTGAAAATGTAGGTAACTAGCTTTAAGCCATTCAACTGTTAGAGTAAAGCTGTTTTCGCTTCTCCTAACACGTTTAGTGGTTTACTTATAGTAATAGGAAGTCAGCCGTCAGGTAAGGCTCGCATATACGAGCGAAGAATAGTTGGTAACTAACAGGGGATAATGGGAACAATGCACACACCTTTAGAACGTTTGCCAATGGTAAGCGTAGGCAGCCTTCGACACTTGATGACAGCACGAGGATGGATCGTGAAGAACTTCCGGAAAACATGAGGAATAGGCCGTCTCTTCTACTAGTTCATCTGTTTTATGATGTTAATTTTTCTATTTCTTCAGTTGTTAAGCCTTACATGTACCACTATTTCAAGGCCGGAAATTTGACGGTTAACTTTCGATACAGCAAAAGTCGCCCGTCTTTGGTATTAGGAAGAAGGTCAGATAGAATAGCTAGCGTAGAGAATTAAATGTACGTATAAATAAATAAATTAAGTTGCAGTTCTCTCAGTCATCTCGGTCGTTCAAGCTTCATGACATGCGAACAAAAATTGAATAAGGAATTAAACGTTCTTTCAGCTTTAGCCCACCGAGAGTTTGAGTTCTAGTAAACTCGCAAGTCGATTGGGTTTTCCTGTTATTGAAACTTGAACAGACAATGATGTGTGAGAGAGTTACATAAACAGCGCCCCAATCCAAGAATTTAAATAAAGATATCACCCCGCGAGCGAGAGCGCCTCTGTTTGCCAGAGTCTGTACGGAGTGTGAACGGTAACAGCTGAAGTTTCAAAAATTGATCTATGTGCGCTTGCCACCAGATTGTGAATTCTTGCATTAAATTTTCCGAAGCCACTTTTTAAGCAAATTGGAATTTCTCCATTATTAATCAATCGTACCTTCCGTCTTTAATATTAATGATTTGTCAGCTGTGAAAAGTTGATTACTCCGTCCAGACTCACTCCACGTCAAATGCGACAGAGAGTGGAACAGAACATGGAAGATCAGTCGTCATGATAACAAGCAGTATTCCATGAAAGGTAGGGTTTCGGTCGGAGACTGGCCCGAGGTATGTGAAGAGCTCTCGTCGCGCTGAGAGCTTTGCGCAGGTATGATAGCGAACTCCAGATTATAGCACCGCCCTTTCCGAATTGTCGATAGAAAATATCGCATGCGTGATTGTGATTGAGCGCTGCTGTATTCTGGTGTTCAGTATCGTTCCCAGCTTCCGGACTTCGGCTCTACTTCGGTTCGAATTTTAGTTCTGCTTTCATTCGGCTTTAGCTCGGCTTTTCGGAATTTTTCCGCTTTCTAGTTCGGAATACGAAGGCTTGGTGGCGATCGTGAATCGTAAGCAAGCCACCAAAGGAATAAAAGCACCGTCTGGGATTCTCAGAGTGTTCAAATCGGGGTGTCGACATTTACTGACACGGAACACTCGGAGCTTCCTTGGACGCCAAATTTTTCTTAAGTGCACGTCCCCTCCAGATAGGCTGTATGGAATAATCAGTAGTGTATATAATTTAATTTCTTGTGTAATGTTGTATCAAAAATGAAATAAATGAAACTTGAGTGTCTGAGTGTTGATTTTATCTAAGTATAAGTAGAGCATCATTACTTAGAATCATTAGTTAAAAGGAATTGCGATTTCGTCGAGCCCATTTTCGGGGGCTCACAAAGCGCCACTTTCGAGGATTATGTTGTAAAGCTACTCAACATAAATAAAGAACAAAACACCAGCGTCTGTGTCTTTTTCTTAAAATTTTTTTAACGACTAGATTTAAATCTCACTGACAAAATTTTGATTGCAGGAACATATCTGCCCATTTTCGGGGGCTTAAGACGTGCCAGTTTCGGGGCATTTACTCGACGTGCATACCTTGCTTCGGCGGCTTCTTAGCCGTTCTACTAATTAGCTGTAAGGGCGCCCATTTTCGGGGGCGCTGGTAATCATGCATTTCGCGTTGGACCCCTGTATCAGACTTAGGTCCATTTCGGGGGTCGCATGCGTAAAATGTGCCCATTTTCGGGGGCGCTGGTAATCATGCATTTCGCGTTAGATCCTTGTACCAGACTTAGGTCCATTTCGGGGGTCGCATGCATAAAATTTGCCCATTTTCGGGGGCACGGGTCATCATGCACTTCGCGTTAGACCTGTGTACAAGCTTTCCAGCCTTCAGGTCCATTTTCGGGGATCGCGTACTCAAAATATGCCCATTTTCGGGGGGTCACTGCATGGTTAACCAGGTAAGTTGAAGCTATAACATTACTGTAAAGTTAACACGTACTGAATTAGTTCTTTTTGCAGACAAAAAATGCTGGTAGGTCGCTAAAAGTAGGAAAAGAGGACGTGTGGTTTGCTGATAGATCGAGGTAAGTCGGAAATGTTTTAATCATGATTATAACCATGATTACAACATAATCACTCGGCAGGTAAGTAGAACGCTTGTAAAAATTTGCATATACTCAGTGTGTTTTTGTCCCAGACAAGAAAATGTTAACAAGTCGCAATGAAGAACGCGTGGTTCGGTCAGCGGTCACTATCGAAAAGTTTTCCAAGATCTTTTTAAAAAGGTAAGTTCGGAAGGTAAGTAAAATGCTTCCATATTCCTAAGAATTAGCATGTGCCAATAAATTGTTGTCCCAAACAGAGAATCTGCTGATGTATCGCAGAAAGCGGAAAGAGAACTCGCGTTTGCTGAGTAGGGTGAGGTGGGTACGTTGTAATCATGGCAAACATGATTACAACACTACGCTTAGCAGGTAAGTAAAAGTTACATAATGTCGTAGAATTACAACGACGTACTAAGTGAACTTTTATCTCAAATAGAAAAAAAATATCGATCCGTCCCAGAAAGCCTAAAGAGAGAGCACACGTTTGCCGCTGAAAGAGGGATGGGAGGTATGTTGTAGTTATACCATTCAAAATAACATTGTCACTTGACAGTAATACGCCATATGCATAACAGTCCGGTCAAATGAGCACGCACGTTATGAAGTTCTGTCCCAACGAGACAAAATGCTATGATGTGATAGGAAACATGTAGCAGAGGGGGAGGTGCGAATTGCTCAAGTTATTGTTTAGCAGACATTTAGATTATCTGAGAGAGGACTTATTACGGATGACTTCGATGAAACTTGGAACGCTTAAAAGTTTCATTCAGGTATTAATCAGGTGTAAGAATTCTGGAGAGAAGGTGCAGCATTAGAATTCTCAAGAATGGAGTGTTTTAAAGTTGCTGGTATGCAGCATTGGTGGGACTCCACCCTGAATTCTAATGACGTGGTTAAGCGTAGGTATGCAGATAAGTGTTGTATACTTCAACCTATTTTGTATCTTATCAACTTCTTTTTTTTTTTTTAGTGGATTGTCAACTTGATGGCTGAAAAAAATTCTTGAAAGGCGAAGTTAGCCAGTAGATCAGACCGGTGAAAAGGTGATAAAATGTGTTTAATGGGCCGAGTTAAATTTACTTGTTAGCTCCAGTTACAAAAGTATCAGTTATGCAATTAAGTCCAAAGGATTTTCAGAGACAATTGCAGTTTAGTCCAGGAATTCTCCAGCCCCGTGCTATATTGTGCTTCCAGTCGAGTGCAGTCCTTTGATATTAAAGTCAGTATCATATGCACGACCACATATCATTGCACGACCACATCAGCTTTTGCTGAATTTTTTATCGTGTTTAAATAAATGCTGTTGTTGTTGTTGTTATATGCTGTCCTTTTCAGCCTGTGTAAAACTTCTTCAGAGCAGTCCAAAATCCAGCAAGAGCAGTTCTGTTCAGCGTATATCAGTTACTTCCACAGTAACTCCCTCCAACAAGAGCAGGTCAGTCTGGTCCAGTCCAAACAATTACTGCTACACCTGGTATGGTCTGGTCCAAAGTCCAGCTGTAAATAAGCCAGTGCGCCATCTCGGGCAGCAATCTATTTCTGCGATATCCTCTCCAGAAAGACCAGGGCGGTTTGCTCCGCTGAAGTTAAGTCCATTCCCATTAAGTGAGTGTCAGCATACTTCCGGCACGGTGAGGTATTTCCTTTTTTTTTTGTTTGTTTGATCAATTAATTCACCAGTTAAAAAGGAATATATAAGCATAAACATAAAAGTACTAAAATAAACCAATAAACAAAAAGTATTTCGTTCTTAATACAAATGATAACATAAAAAAATAAAAGCGAATAAACTAAAAGGTAAAATCTAGAAAAAAAGATAAGTTTCATTGAAGGAATCATAAAGTGTAGGAGCGATTCCTTGTATTCTTGTAAACAACGACCACAACAATTTACGTACGAAGATCTATCTGGCAACGATTCGAATTTACTGTTTCTGGTTACAGGATAGCCTTACAATCCTTCGCTCAAAACGTATATCGGCAAAAACGGCAAAAACCGTACGACCAACGCACATGGCGTGGGAAACTGCGCTCTTATTTGTTTATATTGTCAGCGGCGCTATAGAATGTAAGCAAACTCAACGACAGACTAGAAGGGAGTCTTTTTAACTGAACGCAATTGCTGTTCACGAATTCGAATTGTTCTAGCCTATGCTAGTTTGTCTTGTTCTACCGCTCATCGACTTCTCTTCTAACAAAAGAAGCTTTCTGATGTTTCTGCGATAGACTCCATCTGCCGTTCTAACGTACTATCCTTTCACTGCTTGGAAGGATCTGCTCCACGAAAACTTTTGGACACAACCCGCGAGGCATCTTTCTGTATGCCATCAAAACCAAATCACCAACTCTGAGGTTCGGCTCTAAACATGGCCATTTCTGTCGCTCCAGGAACGTTGGCAGGCTCTCCGGCTTTCGTCCATCCGCAACAAAATTCGTGTGCGAGAAGATGAACATGTTTCCATCTTGCCTTGAACTTGTCTGGCTCTTCAAACACATCTGGACAAAAGGACGGATCTCTACGAAACAGAAGAATATTGTTCGGCCTAAATGCTTCGAAGTATTGCTGGTCACTCGACAATTAAGTTATTGGTCTGTCGTTTAAAATTTTCTCGACTTCCACCAAAAATGTCCGTAAAGCCCCATGCTGAGAAGCTATTCTCCGATTAATGAGTGTAAGATTCTTCTGGTGGAAGGTATGAATCGTTCCCAGACTTCTCTTTAGTGGCTTGCTGCCTCGGTGGGTTGAACTTCCGTGTTGAATTCGTTTTTGCTTTGCAGGCGTGTATTTGTGACACATAGTGAAGTGCGTCCCTTTAC
>NC_142524.1:5502500-5545000 GCF_964205215.1 Stylophora pistillata | reverse complement strand
TTTTTTTAACGAACTCTCCTTTGTTTCTTTCACAGGACTCTCTACTAGCGGCACCTATCATTTTGGACCTGGTTATCCTGTGTGAGGTCTGTGAGCGAATCAAGTTTAAAGTCGGAGATGACCCAGAGTTCCAGTCGTTCAACCCAGTCCTCTCTCTCCTTAGTTACCTTCTTAAGGCTCCGTTAGTTCCCAGTGGTACCCCGGTCGTCAACGCCCTCTTCAAGCAGAGGAGCTGCATCGAAAACATTTTCAGGTGAGCTGGTTGTAGACCTGTTTTTCACTGAAACTCGATACCACAAGACAGACCACTTGTCCGGTCTCGCGTGTCACATGTGATTTTCCACACGTGCGCGGAACACGTTTCGGAAACTTGATATCACAAGAGAGATCCCTTGTCCGGTCTCGCTTGCTGCATGTGATTTTCCACATGTGACGTCGTGCGCGGATCACGTGGAATTACGTGAATCACTACGGAAACCTTGAGTAACCTTTTGTGGCAGAAGGTCAAAGTGCGATTTCACTTTGTGATGTTTCACTAGTCACAATCAAGATAAAGTATGTTTTTTTTTTCCCCTTTTGTATTTCCTTTTAGTAAATGCTTGTTTCGTAACTTTGTTTTATGCCTCCTACAAGTCAGGCCTACGATCATGGCCTTTACCGGCGGAACTTTGATTGCCCAAAATTTCGCTGTATAATCTCTTGAAATCAGTGTTGCAGAGCTGTCGATGTTGTGGCGAAAGGTGAAAGAAGGCCATGTTTTTTATAAATATTTTAAAATTTGTTTCAGGGCATGCGTTGGGTTAAAACCCCAGAATCACATGACGCTGGAACACAAACTTTCAAGGGAAGTTCACCAACCGCTGGAGCAAAATGGAGTCGCAGACATCCACAATCACCTGGAAAACGGAATTAAAAAGAATGGTTACGTCAACGGAGAAACAAAGGACTTGAAACACTTTCACATGAATGGAGATATAACGCAAGTGAAAGAAATTATGTGAAATAATCAGATAATAGTCGTCTTCAATTATCATTTCCTGCAAAATATATCTGCCTAAGCGAAGCTGAAAACCCTCGCCTGTCGAAACGATTTCCACAGTAAGGATATCACAAACAGGCGCCATTTTGAGTTGCAAAAAAAGCTACGTGTCCGGATTCACGTTTGTTCTTGATAACAGAACTTCAAAATGCAAAGTTCATGCTATAAAAGACAAGAATTAAGCTGTTTTTAAGAAGACGAAAACTATGCTTTTGCCCCAGGAAAGTTGTTTTCATGTTGAAAGATATTTTTCTTGTAATTGCATGTTCAAATTATTTTTGACGTCTTTTTTTTGTTTGTTTTTCATCGAGTCAGAGGTTGAAAGCGCTTTGTGTGATTGTCCAAGGGACAAATTATTTTAATTGGAGGACATACTTTTGCCCCACACTAATTTGGCGACTGGAATGGGTGGAATGGAGTTATATTATAGACAGTATTATTGTCACATTATAGCATTAAAACAACATGAGCCCTAACTTAAAAGAATATTTTATGTCGGGAAAATAAGTTATGTTGGGAAAATGTTTAAAGAGATTTCAATACTGTGTGCAGTCGAGTGTCAAAAAAATAAATTCAATTTGTTAAATATTATTGAATAAAAACTCGATCTGGTATTCAATATAAGTCAGGATTGTGAGTTGGTCAAACTAAGAGGTTATACTTGTCTTATTAGTAGTGGCACACCGATTTTTTCCTGCTGTTTTCATGTGACTTCAAGCTGTTGATTTCTTTCTTAAACTGCCAAGATATGATTGTTAGTTCTCCCATTTAGCTGCTACACAATTTCTTGGTAAATTTGTTACGAGAATGCAATCAAGAGAACAATTTCTACCTGGCTACAAAGTAGCGATACGCAAACTTTCAACCACAATGTCACAATGACTAGCACTTTCTATCACAACGTCTACTTGATCATGAGTTTGAGTATTCTCGTTACCTGTGTGCTGGGTAGTGTACATCCTAGGAGACCCAGGGGCTGTGAGTCGATTTCAAGTTAAGGACAGAAGAGCCTCTGGGGACATTGTCTAACGAGACTAGTCCCAAACGGTCGTAGTCGTTCTGGCATCTGATTGGTGCCAGAAAATCTTGTTTTTTTCTGTCCAATGAGAGTGAAGTGTGCTTTGGAGTCCTCTCGTGTGTTTTAATACGGACATATACAAGAAGCTCTATTGCTCGCGATATTTTTTGAGCTGTGCGACGAAGCTTTGCCGTTGGTGAAAAGTTTCAGTCTCAGCACACAATGTAAGAGAAATCGATCAGATTGTCCGCGAAAATCTTACCGGTAATTATACTGAAAACTTTCGCAGGTATCACAAGAGAACGTGTTTAAAAGTTTGCAAGGTTCGTATAAAACATAATAGTGGCAGGCATTGATATGTCGCTTTAAACGTTAAACGAGATGTAAGCTTAAATCTTTCTAGCAATGTAGATTTTTTTGTATAATTTGCTGTAACTGAAACTTTTTCAATCCCGTGAAGCTGTTTCGTCGCACGGGCCACGCAGGTATGTCGGTAGTCTGGAAAATCAGGAATCCCGCCGGAATTCGGCCGGAATATTTCGACGTCTGTTTTTTTAATTTAAAACGAGTCCGATGATTTTCTGAAGAGTGTACGAGCTCCGAATATACTACGATGATTAACCAAAAACTATCTGAGGGTCTCCAAAGTTACCCGAAGATCCTCGAGGAATAATCGAACTCCCGGCTTCATTTGTTTCTTATCGATTGTTTTATCTCATCTTTTGTTTATTTTTAATTATTAACTTATCTATTTTTTAACGGCCGTGAAACTAAATAATAAACAGCAAATCATTCGTCAAATTATAGGTTAACATGGTCAGCGTCCTTTTAATCGATCTCGATTATTCATTAAAAGGGTACAAAGAAAATATAGCAATGCCTTACTCAGTCTGCCATTTACACAATTTCAATTCCGGGAAAGCACTGCTTAACGAAAGCGATAAGCTCTTCCGCTAGAGACAGGCCTCCCTCATTCCTCCTCAACAAATCTTGTAGGTTTTCCAGCTTACCATTCCGAGGAGCGTACGAGTTCTGAATATACTTGAGGATTAACCAAAGATTATCTTAAGGTTTTCGAAGTTACCCGAAGATCCCTGAATT
Organism: Stylophora pistillata; assembly: GCF_964205215.1. Lineage (NCBI taxonomy): Eukaryota > Metazoa > Cnidaria > Anthozoa > Scleractinia > Pocilloporidae > Stylophora > Stylophora pistillata. The sequence goes on along the minus strand of NC_142524.1, from coordinate 5,541,842 downwards.
TTTCGGGACCTGTTTTTAATTTAAAACAACTCCGAAGATTTTCCGAATGGTGTACGAGCTGTGCATTTACTCCGAAGTTACTCGAGGATCCGGCCTGAGGAACAATCGAACCCCCACGAACATGCTCGAACACCTATGAGGAATTAAGAAAACGCCGAAGAATCTATTTTTATGTTAGTTACACGGAATTTTTGATGGGGAATTTTGTCTTAGCTAAGTGAAAAGTGCATGGATATTGGGTAAATTCAAATCCGTTTGTTTCCGGTTGGACAGTTAACCACCCCGATATCCCACTCCTTTTTCCTCGTCCGAAGAACAAAGAAAGATCGAAAACGCAGGCGTTGTGAAGACTTGACATGCATTAAAACACGTTAGTGACGCCATTGTCTAAAAATTGATCGCAAAATTTTTTTTTTAGTTGAACTTTAATTAATAATTTGAATTTTGAATAAAAATATCAGATCTACAGCCACAGCATCAGACTTTTGCCCTGACCAGCAAGGTGTCTCACGTGGCCACAGCAATGGGAGGGGCTGGTCAAAATCATCCTTTTGGATACCCATGGGCGTTATCACAGTCATTTACGACATCTATGTTTAGCCAAAGGCTGTCGCCGACGATGTCTTTTACGCAGCAGCGTTCGTTTAGCGGTATGCGTCCACTCCAACCATCCGCGCCCCAAGGTTTTCCTTTACCGCCGAAACCCATCATTCCTGAATCTTCTAATCCTTTCTTTTAAATGAAGCTAAAAGGAAACATCTCAAAATGTAACGGATGTGAAGGAAACTTTCAAAAAGACTCTCAACCTGTTGATAGCATGGCAGTCATTGGACGTTTAGAGGTGGACTGGTATCTAAATCTGTACTTAGATGGCACAGAATGTTGGAAGTTAGGATGAGCACAAAGAAGATACTACCATATTAACACAGCATGTTTGTGCACACGTCGTCCCTGGTTCCATGCAGGCCACTTGCAAGGTCTGTTGAGGAGAACTGAGGGAGGCCTGTCTCTAACGGAAGAGCTTATCGCTTTCGTTAAGCAGTGCTTTTCCGGAATTGAAATTGAACAAATGGCAGACTGACTAAGGCATTTGAATAAAGGCTGATAGTTTCGAAATAAACTGTTTGGGGCTGCGTCGGTGGGAGTAACGAAATAATTTGGATATATCAACAATTTACTACTTCAACTTTGTTGATATATCCAAATTATGAGTAACGCATTGCTATATTTTCTTTGTACCCTTTTAATGAATAATCGAGATCTCGATTAAAGGGACGCTGACCATGTTAACCAATAATTTGACGAATGATTTGCTGTTTATTATTTAGTTTCTCGGCCGTTAAAAAAAAGATAAGTTAATAATTAAAAATAAACAGAAGATGAGATAAAAAAGTCGATAAAAAACAAATGAAGCCGGGAGTTCGATTATTCCTCGAGGATCTCAGGGTAACTTCGGAGACCCTCAGATAGTTTTCGGTTAATCATCGTAGTATATTCGGAGCTCGTACACTCTTCAGAAAATCATCGGAGTTGTTTTGAATTAAAAAAACAGACGTTGAAATATTCCGGCGGAATTCCGGATTCCGGCTTTTCCAGACTACCCTAGAGGATCTCCGGGTAACTTCGGAGACCCCTCAGATAGTTTTCGGTTAATCATCGTAAGATATTCGGAGCTTGTACACTCTTCAGAAAATCATCGGAGTCCTTTTAGATTAAAAAAACAGACGTCGAAATATTCCGACGGAACTCCGGAGTCAGGCTTTTCCAGACTACCCATTCTGTGCGCGCCAAAATCTAATCTAATCTTCGCCTGAAAAAAAAAAAAGAAAAGCTAAGCACGGAAACTTTTGTTTATTAGATGTGGGTAGATAACCCTGTACTGGGCTGACATTTACAATAAAGCAAACCCGCCCTTTCCATCCAATATTTCCTTGTCTTTGATTTTGTTTTCCCCAATGAAAGCAGCATCGATTCCCAATGATCAAACGTACTTACCTTGGTCTTCAACAATCGACAAATGAGGTGAAATGACAATGACAACGGAACTAGAAGAGAGTCCGTGGCCTTTCGAGCTCAAGAATTTGAACACTCTAGGCAGCAGTTGAAAGATTAAACTCTTTCCAAACCCCTTCGGTAATTGTTCGAAAACATCTCTCCTTCCCACGATGTTCTCGATAATTTTTTTTTGTTCAGATTTCAATGAGCTAACCGGAAACACAGCTAAGCTTTCTATAAGCGCTTGCTGGAGGTCGTCCACGAACTTATCGTTCTCTGCATCCTTGGCCTTATTGTGAAAGACTCTACTACAAGGCAAAGATTAGATTTTGGCGCGCACAGAAAGTTACGTAAGGATAAGCGCCAGTTGCTCGACATATCTGCGTGGCCCGTGCGACGAAATAACTTCACGAGATTGGCAAAGGTTCAGTCACAGCAAATTGTACAAAAAATCTAGAAAGATTTAAGCTTACATCTCGTTTAACGTTTAAAGCGACATCAACGCCTGCAACCATCGTGTTTTATACCAACCTCGCAAACTTTTATACACGTTCTCTTGTGATACCTGCGAAAGTATTCAGTATAATCTCCGGTGAGATTTTTGCGGACTATCTGATCGATTTCTCTTATATTGTGTGCTAAAACTGACACTTGTCACCTGGAGCAAAGCTCCGTCGCACGGCCCAATCAACCAAAGCGAGCAACTGAGCTTCCTGTTAAAACACACGAAAGGACTCTAAAGCACACTTCACTCTGATTGAGCAGACTAAAACAAAGTTTTCTGGCACCAATCCGATGACAGAACGACTGCGATCGTTTGGAACTAGTCTTGTAAGAAAATGTCCCAAGGGGCTCTTCTGCCCTTAACTTGAAATCGACTCACAGTCCCTGGGTCTCCGAGGATGGATAGTGTATGGATATTGTATGGAGAAGTCGCATGTTAATCACTTTTGGGAGTTAAAGAGTTCAACATATAGCATTAGGACACATCATCCCCTGAGCAACAAACAAATATCTTCCACACGTCTATTAAAAAGAAATTTTGGTAACATACACGTAAGCTTTATTTACATTCGCGCCTTCGTTTCTTTGAATGGTGTTTACGCGAGAAGTCACATTGCTGAACACGTGGGATACCTTATTACGTAAGCGCGCCACTTGGTTATTCATGCTTTGCGGGCCTACTACTTGTTTCCACCACGCTATCAAAATTTAAAAAGGTAATTTACCCGCCATATTAATGTTGTTCATTGTGTTTGGTTTTCCTTCTGATTTGAACCTATAAACATCCTTTTTGGATGTAAGATTTGGGTATTTGACTGAGCGTTGCAAAGAGTGGCGAAGTTCGTCGTATTCTAAACAAAACTTCTGGACGTTTGAGACAGTTTGTAATTTGTTTATTGATTGATTCAGTGTTAGAAAACGTTAACTAATCCAGCCTTGCTGTCGGAGTAACAGTAACGGTTTAAAATTTTGGAGTTTTGGGTACGTGTTGAATAACAAGGGCTTTATTTTTTCATTGTAATGAATCAATGAATGGTTTGACCAGTAGGTGTCTACGCCAAATCTTTTTAAAACGTGTACCTTACAAAGAATGATTAAAAATAAAAATGTTAAACTGAAGTTGTGGTTTCCGTTTATTTACCGTTCTTTTTTCAGTTTCTATTATTCCTGTTTTATCTTCCAAACAAAGAAGATCAAAGATTGATCTCCTGTTCGTCAAAATCTATTCCAGCACGGGTGATACTATCCCTGCAAGTGATGGGTAATCTAATTGAAGAGGAAGTGTATTTTTCTGTTAAGTCTGACACTAACCGGTTTTCTGAAAACCGCTTTTCGCCCTTAGATTGGTGTGCATATTGTCCATACTGTTCTCTTTACATCTCCCTAAGCGCTGACAAGGAGTGTGGGGCTTTTAAAGTCTGTGATCTTTTCCTTTATTCTTCTGACCTTAGGTGTGATTCAGGGGTGATATTGTAAGGAGAAATTAGATGCTAGTCACTAAGGGGTCAAACCGAACAAACACAATAGACTTTGGTTATTCGGCTATTTCGGGTCATGTGATAACGCTCTAGACAATTGTTGCATGTACATGTACGCAACATTTACAAAATGTTAAGAGATAAGCAAACACGTACAATCATGGCACAGTAAAAGCTAACCAACCAGCGTTCTGTATTTCTTTGTATTTTTGTATTTTTTATTTTATTGTAATCAGACATGACATGACACTTAGCATAATGACGCACTACCCACAAATAGGAGAGCTAGTCTCGGCGGGTAGTGTGTGGACGCTAAAACATCTAAATAAAATTCGGCTGAACAAAAGATTCAATAAATATACAAGAAACAGAAATTAAATATTAAATTAGTAAAGCACAACTGACAGTATGAGATAAAAATACAGAAACAGAAACACATGGCAATAAATAGAGGAATACATAAGTTATATACTACTATTAACTGGATTTAATTTTCGACACATCATTGATTATTTGTTCTACGCCAACATATAACTATCCTGAACTTGAAGATTTTGAAATAATATTGTTGTTATCTTTTCCTTGAAAATATGTTTTGGAAGATTCCTTAAGTTTCCTGTGGCGCTATTCCAAATTTTACAACCAATCCTTAAGAATGAGTTTTTATGTTGATTTAGCCTAGAACAGTTTATGTAATAGTTACCGGCAGCTGAACATCGGGTATTATGATTGTGTATTTGGTGAGAAAGAGTGAACATACCAGAAAGATTAGGGGGGGGGGGGGGTTAATGGTTATGGACATCATGTATTAACGTAGAGCATATTAATTGGCATAATGTTAACCGATGTAAAAAAGGAATGGCGTGTGAATTATAGTTGGCAAAGTTCATTAATTGCACAACCCTTTTCTGGAGTATCAATATTTTTTCCATATGAGATTTAGCTGCTTGGCCCCAGGCGACAAGGCCATATGATAAATAAGGATTGAGTAATCTATACATATTTAGTAATGTCAAATATGGTACAACATGCCTTAGTCTACAAATTATAACAATGCCTTTACTTATTTTTGATGCAATATGACTGATATGATGTTTCCAGATATTTCACATTGTCTTTACGCTCCAGGAAAATGAAATGTAATTAAGTCATTTCTGGCTGGGATCATGAAGATGACAAAATTGAGGCTAGCCAATCATAAACATTCATTAGTTCCACATTCAAACACTGGACGTGACACTGGACGTAACACTGGACGTGACCTCCGTCACGCAGTTTAAATAAGGACCTTAAGCAGTCAGGACGGCAACGCTGAAGAAGACGTCGATCTAAAAATGAATTTTTATTTTTAGTTAGAATTTCGCGAATGGCTGGATGTGTTTACCGTCTCATGGCGCCACACCTCAATTCCAACTTAACGTATGTGAGCAACGTTGAGTTCCAAATGGAAACTTGAATGATCTGCAGTCGGGCTTTCCGTTTTTAGACCACGTAAATTTTGGTGATTCCACGTTGTTGTTTTGCAGAGGACGGCTGAGAAATCTACAAAGTTTTAAAATGCAGGTGCTAAACTATTTTTCTGCTCATTAAATCTTTTGTTTTGTCACGTCCTCGTTGCCGTCGTCGTCGTGGTTTGCTTAAGGTTATGTGAGCCGAAAACGTTAATTTGTATTGTTTCATATATTCATTATTCCCAAAACTCCCAAAGGAATATAATATATATTGCAAAGTAATTGTGAAATCATTGATTACGGACGCTATTTGGAGAGGTTTGCGTCATGGCTGGTAAGTCTTACTTCAGTGCCTCCGTACCAAAGATTGTTGTGCAAAGTTTGTTTAAAAAGTATGACACAGATGAAAATGGTCATCTTAGTAAAAAGGAAGCCCTGTCCCTTCTTAAGGACGACCTGGGAATGGACAACAAACAAGCTGAAGCCAGTTTCATGCTTGTTGACAAAGATGGTGGGGGGAGCATCTCGTTTGAGGAGTTTTTCTCTTGGTTTCGAGACGAAAAGGGCTTAGAATGGGTTGATGACAAGTCAAGATGCTACTATATCAGTAAAGCTGTGGACGAATTCAAGAAGTATGACAACGACGGCAATGGCACCATCGATAAAGACGAATTGAAACTCTTGCTGAAGGCTGTTAACTACCGCCACGACTCAGACGCGGCACTCCGAGCATTGGATACAAACGGCGATGGGAAAATTTCATTCCCTGAATTTTTAGCTTGGCTGAACTGGTTACCAAACTGAAGTTCTTTTCGCCAATGTTATTTCTATTAGCTGACGATAACTGGATTATTCACCAACAGCAAGACAATATAATGCGATAATTTATGTACATGTAAGTTCGAGTTTCACTCGCTGTGTGCCTATTGATCAAGAAAAGTTGCATGTAAATGTGAAAATCCCTGTATCAATAAAGCCATCTAACTTAAGACTACCTGTAAGCAGTGCTGTTTTGCTTGTGTTTACTGACTGAGAACCGGGAAAAAATTATACTCAACATGTTGAGCGCTTGTACAAGGTTACTTCCTTACCCCCTTAAGAAAACCTCTCATATACCTATTTTCGGAATTTTAAAAGCAATTCAAGTACAGAAGTGCGAATCAAGTACAGAAATACGTAAATAAATGGGAAAAAGAAGAAAATTTGGAGATGCACAATGGTCTAGGAGTAAGTGACGGCGGTATGGATTTTTAACCTGACCGGTATCCCCAGAGTAATTCGAAACTCCAGAAAGAGATGGATTATACAGGATTTTAGACTATGTATACCCCCGTCGAGATTCCCCAAGCGTAAAGGGTGTTATTTCTTTTGTCCTGTTTTGTTTGTGGGTCTTGATTCGGTCCCTTCTGTCAAAATTAGCGTTAACAACAAATTTGTTCCTTACCCCTCCCCAGTCGATCGATGGATGGCCGCTTTAGAATTACACTGTTCGCTGGGTGCACATTCTCAGCCAGCCTTTGTGTGAGACTCTTTAGCTGTTCAAAATCTAATCTAATCTTCGCCTGAAAACAAAAACAAAAACAAAAAAAAAAAAAAGAAAAGCTAAGCGTGCAAACTTTTGTTTATTAGATGTGGGTAGATAACCCTGTACTAGGCTGACATTTACAATAGAGCAAACCCGCACTTTCCATCCAATATTTCCTTGTCTTTGGTTTTGTTTTCCCCAATGAAAGCAGCATCGATTCCCAATGATCAAAGGTATCTAACTTGGTCTTCAACAATCGACAAATGAGGTGAAATGACAATGACCAAGGAACTAGAAGAGAGTCCGTGGCCTTTCGAGCTCAAGAATTTGAACACTCTAGGCAGCAGTTGAAAGATTAAACTCTTTCCAAACCCCTTCGGTAACTGTTCGAAAACATCTCTCTTTCCCACGATGTTCTCGATAATTTTTTTTTTGTTCACATTTCAATGAGCTAACCGGAAACACAGCTAAGCTTTCTGTAAGCGCTTGCTGGAGGTCGTCCACGAACTCATCCTGGGCCATATTCTGAAAGACTCTACCACAAAGCAAAGATTAGATTTTGGCGCGCACAGAAAGTTACGTGAGGATAAGCGCCACTTGCTCGACATACCTGCGTGGCCCGTGCGACGAAATAACTTCACGAGATTGGCAAAGTTTCAGTCACAGCAAATTGTACAAAATATCTAGAAAGATTTAAGCTTACATCTCGTTTAACGTTTAAGCGACATATCAACGCCTGCAACCATCGTGTTTTATACCAACCTCGCAAACTTTTATACACGTTCTCTTGTGATACCTTCGAAAGTATTCAGTATAATCTCCGGTGAGATTTTTGCGGACAATCTGATCGATTTCTCTTATATTGTGTGCTAAAACTGACACTCGTCACCTAGAGCAAAGCTCCGTCGCACGACTCAATCAACCAAAGCGAGCAACTGAGCTTCCTGTTAAAACACACGAAATGACTCTAAAGCACACTTCACTCTGACTGGGCAGACTAAAACAAAGATTTTCTGGCACCAATCCGATGACAGAACGACTGCGATCGTTTGGAACATAGTAGTAGTAGTGTTTGGAACTAGTCTTGTAAGAAAATGTCCCAAGGGGCTCTTCTGCCCTTAACTTAAAATCGACTCACAGCCCCTGGGTCTCCGAGGATGGATAGTGTATGGATATTGTATGGAGAAGTTGCATGTTAATCACTTTTGGGAGTTAAAGAGTTAAACGCATGGCATTAGGACACATCATCCCCTGAGCAACAAACAAATATCTTCCACACGTCTATTAAAAAGAAATTTTGGTAACATACATGTAAGCTTTATTTACATTCGTGCCATCGTTTATTTGAATGGTGTTTACGCGAGAAGTCACATTGCTGAACACGTGGTATACCTTATTACATAAGCGCGCCACTTGGTTATTCATGCTTTGCGGGCCTACCACTTGTTCCCACCATGTTATTAAAATTTAAAAAGGTTATTTACCCGCCATATTAATGTAGTTCATTGTGTTTCGTTTTCCTTTTGATTTGAACCTTTAAACATCCGTTTTGGATGTAAGATTTGGGTATTTGACTGAGCGTTGCAAAGAGTGGCGAAGTTCGTCGTATTCTAAACAAAACTTCTGGACGTTTGAGACAGTTTGTAATTTGTTTATTGATTGATTCAGTGTTAGAAAACGTTAACTAATCCAGCCTTGCTGTCGGAGTAACAGTAACGGTTTAGAATTTTGGAGTTTTGCGTACGTGTTGAATAACAAGGGCTTTATTTTTCATTGTAATGTATCAATGAATGGTTTGATCAGTAGGTGTCTACGCCAAATCTTTTTAAAACGTGTACCTTACAAAGAATGATTAAAAGTGTGAAACTGAAGTTGTGCGTTCTTTTTTCAGTTTCTATTATTCCTGTTTTATTTTCCAAACAAAGAAGATCAAAGATTGATCTCCTGTTCGTCAAAATCTATTCCAGCACGGGTGATACTAACCCAGTGCAAGTGATGGGTAATCTAATAGAAGAGGAAGTGTATTTGTCTGTTAAGAGTCTGACACTAACCGGTTTTTTTAAAACCGCTTTTCGCCCTAACATTAGTGTGCATATTGTCCATACTGTTCTCTTTACATCTCCCTAAGTGCTGACATGGAGTGTGGGGCTTTTTAAGTCTGTGATCTTTTCCTTTATTCTTCTGACCTTAGGTGTGATTCAGGGGTGATATTGTAAGGAGAAATTAGATGCTAGTCACTAAGGGGTCAAACCAAACAAACACAGTAGACTTTTGGTTATTCGGCTCCTCAGGTCATGTGATAACGCTCTAGACAACTGTTGCATGCACATGTAAGCAAAATTTACAAAATATTAAGGGGTAAGCAAAGACGTACAATCATGGCACAGTTAAAGCTAACCAACCAGCGTTCTAAATGATCAAGCAATGATCCCTTAGATTCAACGATCTACCCGGTCCCCACCTTCCACCAGTTCAGAGCTCAAGTTGTTACACTACGCCACGGTTTACCTTGTGTGAGTGGCCTTTCCATTCATAAGATAGAGTAACGTAACACTGGACGTGACCTCCATCACGTTGTTTAAATGTCAGCAGAAAACGTTAATTTGTATTGTTTCATATTCATTAATTCCCCAAACTCCCAAAGGAGTATGATATATTGCAAAGTAATTGTGAAATCATCGATGACGGACGATATTTGGAGAGGTTTCCGTCATGGCTGGTAAGTCTTACTTCAGTGCCTCCGTACCCAAGATTGTTGTGCAAAGTTTGTTTAAAAAGTATGACACAGATGAAAATGGTCATCTCAGTAAAAAGGAAGCCCTATGCCTTCTTAAAGACGACCTGGGAATGGATAACAAACAAGCTGAAGCCTGTTACTTGCTTGTTGACAAAGATGGTGGAGGGAGCATCTCGTTTGAGGAGTTTTTCTCTTGGTTTCGAGACGAAAAGGGATTAGAATGCGTTAATGACAAGTCAAGATGCTACTATATCAGTAAAGCTGTGGACGAATTCAAGAAGTATGACAAAGACGGCAATGGCACCATCGATAAAGACGAATTGAAACTCTTGCTGAAGGCTGTTAACTACCGCCACGACTCAGACGCGGCACTCCGAGCATTGGATACAAGCGGCGATGGGAAAATTTCATTCCCTGAATTTTTAGCTTGGCTGAACTGGTTACCAAACTGAAGTTCTTTTCGCCAATGTTATTTCCATTCGCTGACGGTAACTGGATAATTCACCAACAGCAAGACAATATAATGCGATAATTTATGTACATGTAAGTTCGAGTTTCACTCGCTGTGTGCGTATTTATCAAGGAAGGTTCCATGTAAATGTAAAAATGCCTGTATTAATAAAGCCATCTAACTCGAGACTACCTGTCATCAGTGCTGTTTTGCATGTGTTTACTGACTGAGAACCGGGAAAGAATTATACTCGGCATGTTGAGCGCTTGTAACAAGGTTACTTCCTTATCCCCTTTAGAAAACCTCTCATATACCTATTTTCGGAATTTTAAAAGCAAGTCAAGTACAGAAGTGCGAATCAAGTACAGAACTACGTAAATAAATGGCAAAGAGGAGAAAATTTGGAGATGAACGATGGTCTAGGCGTAAGTGACGGCGGTATGAATTTTTATCCTGACCAGTACCCCCAGAGTAATTCGAAACTCCAGAAAGAGATGGATTATACAGGATTTTAGACTATGTATACACCCCCTCGAGATTCCCCAAGCGTAAAGGGTCTTATATCTTTTGTTCTGTTTTGTTTGTAGTCCCTTCTGTCAAAATTAGCGTTAACAATCAATTTGGTTACGATGAATATGTGAAGTTCATATATTTTGAACTGCGGTTACAGATACTGAGAGGATCGTGCATCATACGTAACAATTAATTTGTTCCTTACCCCTCCCCAGTCGATCGATTGATGGCCGCTTTAGGATTACATTCGCTGGGTGCACATTCTCAGACAGCCTCCAAGTTTTTTTCAAAGTTCACAGCGGTCTTCTGTTTGTTTTCGATGGAACATTATATTCTCAAGTGTCTTCTTTGAATCCTCAAAGATAGGATGGGTAAATTTATTCGCCAGAACATGGTTCAAAATACATCGAAGTTTGTACTGACACGTCACCTTGGCTTGTTCGAGAATTACAGTACCGTGATTTATAGATAAAATTTCTTAAAAGCTATCTCAAGCGGTGGAATTATACGGGATAACTGACTCACCATGGCTTTGACACTGATTCTAAGGAGAACGTTCAGATGCCGATCATTTAAAAGAACATTTATATTTGCGGTTGTCATCTTGGTACAACTGTGGTTAGCAATTCCTGTTCTTTTCGGACAACGTGGGGACATATGGCCACAGGAATTCAATGTTGTTTTTCCTCGGAATTTCCAAGCCCCTTTTGTTCCTCTGGTTATTTTTAGCTCCTACAGACCAAAGTATTTGGAAAGGACGTTGGAGTCAATTTCTTCCTCCGGTAGTATTGTTCCCTCCACGCCATGTTTGTTCATTCTTCATCATACCAAGGCCTCAACAATGGACGATATAAATGAGACATACAAGGTCCTTGGTAAAATCACATTTTGTAGAAAACTTGTGTGGACATTTGGAAATGAGGAGGAAGAACGTAGCCCAGAAGTCTTAAAGGCTCATTGGTGGAATACTATGAAAAAAGTATTTGATGAACATGGTAAGGTGACAAATTTACTTATCTTTGTTTATAATAAATGCAAGCCTACAGTGTTGTTTTTTCTTGATTTAATGCCCATCCAGCTGGAGTTTATCCAGGAATCTGAAGAAATGCTAGGGTTGACCTGCAGTGGAATAGCAGACTAAGCTCATATGATTAACTCCACTCAAAAAGTAATATCAGTGTAATATTTTAGGGGACCTGAAGATCACTTCCATCGCTTGTTACAGATATAAAATTTTCTCTGTTTAAGAGTGTCAACCTGAAGTTACTTCTCGTTTGGTAATTTGGAATTTCATTTCATTTTTAGTGGGTAAGGTAGCAAATGCTATCTTACCAACGTGTCAGCCATATAAATGTTGACTGACATGTTGGCTGTCACATCACCAACACATCAGCCAACGTTTTGACAGGCACGTCAGCCGACACACTACCAATGCTGAGTGGGAAGTAATGAAAAACTGAAAACACTGGTGCATCACTGTGTTTTGAAGCCCAAAATATTATATTACCTGCATGAAGCCTTGCCCTTTATTAGTGTAATCTTCATCATTAATGTAAGCCCAGGGTTCTGAAAGGCATTTTATACCAATAATTTTAAAGTTACAAATGACATTTATTACAAAATTATAACAGCTGTTATTCACTTCAGATGCCTTTCAGTTAAAGCACAATGAAACATTTAGTGGAGATGTACTGTTCGTTGAAGATGACTTAGTTGTTGCGGCAGATTTTATGGAGGTGATGTGGTACTCTCTCCTCGTCAAAAACTCTGTCCCCAACATCCACTTTAGCACACTCCAAGGAGTTGGAGAGGAGAATTTAGTAGATCATCAACCAGATGCCTTTGTTGTGAGTGAGGTACCACTTGTTCAAAGCATTGGTTATTCATTTAACTCATCTATGTGGGAGTACATCAAGACATTTCAGGACGATGCTTTAGGACATGCTGAGGGAGACTGGCCCCTTTACCTAGGTTTAATGCTACTGTACAATAGAAATTCAACTATTTTCAGGATTGTTTCACCTACCATAAGTCGTATCTGGCATGTTGGGGATAATGATCTTGGTTCCAGTGCTGATCCTGGTGCAAGCAGTAAATATAAACCTGATCAGTTTCCTCCCTGGAAACGTGCTCGAGAGCGGCGCTATCTCAATAGAAATAAGGCAAACGTTTTACCAGGAGTCAGGGACATGCATGGACGACTGTGCCACCCATGCGAAATGGAGTCAAGGACATACAAATTTTCTCGGGGAAGCTATAACTGCCGTTGTCTTTGTCCAACTAGTAATTTACAGAAATATGTTAATTGGCAAATGGGGGCATTTGTGTCAGATGTCAATCAAGGAATGCATTGTACACTGGTATCACATTTGATGACAATGGTCGTATTTGTCTTTGTTGGTATTTTGTTGTTTGTTTATTTGATGTCCTCACACTGATCATTCTTCCATAGAGTTTCTAAGAAGAATCTTGTACAGACTACCTAAACTTACAGAAGGACTGAAGCCTTCGGTCCACATCATTGTCTTTCACTCCTGAGATCTCATTTAGTAATTCTCCTTACTGTCTGCTATACTATTCTTATCATATTAGTTTGGAGAATTTGGTATTGGATCTTAAAATAATCCGCTAATTGATATTTTTTGTATTCTCGTCACTTGTCTACTTGATATGGTATTACTGTTGTGAGAAGAAATTCTGTCTTGGTCACTAATCAGAGTTAAAGGGTTAAGAAGAAAGATTCAGGATCTAGTGAATAGGTTTAAAAAAAGTAACTATTAAGTTTTAAAAAGGATTATGCATTTTGAGTTTTCTCCAAGAAGGTTAAATGTTGTGAATCTTCTGAGGAGAAAACAAGTCCAAATAATTATTCACAATCAAAATCAGGTCACACAAGAGTAAATTGTGTACATTGACTTTATATTTAACAATTATTCCACGAGCGCACGTTGGATATGAGATGATAGATAGCCAACGAGGCGCGTAGCGCCGAGTTGGCTATAATCATCTCATATCCAACAAGCGCGAGTGGAATAATTGTTTTATTAAAAACGCCCCCAAGAAATTATTATTTTGTAAGAAGAAACCAGATTTTTTAGCTCCCTTTTGATTTTAAGCTGACGCGCACGCTTACCATATTTGTAGATTATGGTATATTGGCTAATATACCATAATGGCTAAGCCAATAAAAAGTCTTGAATTGCATTATCCAGTGATCCAGTTTTTAATAAATATTATTATCAAACCGAAAAATAATCCTGGTATATTTTTTATTGTTATACAACTGACACTCTACCTGTTTTAACCTGGAGCAGTTTCACAAATGAGTGGCAAATAAATAAATAAATAAATATATCAATTGGCTCAGTGTGCTTCCACACCTCTTTTTCCCAAAGGACTTCAACCCTTTGAAGAGACTAGCTGGGAGTAGCGAGAGACTGTAATGCAACAGGGTTGTTATTAGAAGCTGGGGGGAAGCAGAAACCTCACTGCTCTCCTAGAATTTTGTGGTGGCTACCACTGTGAATTGTGATCAAGGACAGAATATAAGTATTTTTGAGCTCATTCTTAAATCAATGTTGGACAAAAAAAAAGTGGGAAATCTCTTCTCAGAGAGTTTCAAATTTCAAGATTTTCCTTGTGAGAATGCCCCAGACCCCCCTCCCCTTCCCTCCCCTTTCTCCTCTCCCTCCCCCTCTCCTTCCCACTCCCCCTCTCCCTCTCCTTCCCCCTCTCCCTCCCCCTTGCCCTCCCCCTCCCCTTCCCCCTCCCTCTTCCCCTCCTCATTTACATACATACATACATACATACATACATACATAGGTTAATTGACCACTCCCCATAGGGGCTTTCTGGGCCAATTCCCACCCATCCCACCCAGGGAAGGACATCCACCACACAGTAATCTCGTGTGTGGGAAATTAATGCCGTGTCCTACCCCAAACCCTGCAGGGTTTGTGTGAGACTCAATCAGAGACAAGCTTAAGAAAGTTCAAAGAATGTGGTCTCATTTGCCCTCATAAAATGGTGTCAAGTCAATCTGGCTACTGATATCTTCAAATCTACTTAACATATGATTATTACTTAACTGCTTTCTTTAGCTGTCCAAGAGACCACTGAAGCAAAAGACTTGACAACTTTTAGAAATAAGCTAGTTAATGAATTTTCTTAACCCATTAATGGCCGCAGCTTTTGTGGAAAACTGTGTTTTGAAGCTAGTCCAGCAGATTTCGGGTCACTGTTGGGGTTTTAAAAGCTCTAACTTACCAAAAACCACTTGACAGCTCGTGCACTCGACGGCCTTTGGATCCAAATGCAAAATGGCGGCCTGAAAATCTCGGGCACGCGCAGAGAGCAAAATTTCGACAGTTTTTGGGTTGAAAAGTCATGCCCCTCTTACGACTTCTACTTTTCTCTCTTTCTCCTGCCCTTTTTTTTCCCCTCTCCCTGCCTAAAGTTTCTCCTCACTTGCTGGAAATTGAGTAGGCTTCATTTTGGTGTAGAGATTTTTCAGAAACTACTCATTATTTTCAAAGCACATGCTCGGAAAGGTAGGTGGGTAGTGAAACACGATCTTCGTGCAGATTTTCCGGTCAAAGTGACACGGTTTTTTGGCTATTTCTCCAATCTCCTCCACTCAATTGCGCTCATTCTGGTATCATCTGCAAGATATTTTCAACCCGTTCAAGTAGATGCTCGAATTCGTGCTCCAGGGTTAAAATTGATGACGTCACAGGGCGTAGAAAGGGTGTGGGTCCCCATGGGCGCATACGGGCGCACTGGACGTTAATGGGTTAAAACACGATTCATACCACCTAATTACCGTTTTAAACTTTTATTATATAAGCATACCCAATTGTATATATATATAGTTTTTGAATTTATAGATAAGTAATTAGGATTTTTTTAATATTGTTATATCAGTTAAGGAGGTGAACTAGAAAGGGATAACCTCTTCTACCTCCTTTCACAATTTTTCATGTATTTTTTGTGCTAATGTATTGTTTGTTAGTTTTTGTTTGCTTTCTGTGCGTGATTAATTGTGAATAAACTACTATTATTTAACTACTATTATTATAAGAGAATTACACCTTTCTAGAGTCTCCAGATGAGGTATCTTAAAGTATGGGAGTTATCAGAAGGAAAGCCTTATTTCAAACCAGTTGAGAGCTCTTATTGTTTACTTCCATACTTTTACACAGCTAAGTGAAGACATGAACTCTTTTAAACCTTAATATCAGCGTACAGATTTTCCACACTGTTCTTTGTGAATAACTTATGGTACGGATGAGGAGAATTAGTCAGTTTCACAATCAAGAGCTCCAAATATTGATCATTTCCTTTATTCACGTGACCTTCATGTTTAATTCACCAGTGATAAATGTATTATTATAAATATTATTATTACTATTTATTATTATTATTAAACTTTATTATTATTTATTTTTAATATTTATTATTATTATTATTATTATTTATTATTATTATTATTATTATTTATTATTATTATTATTATTATTATTATTATTTATTATTATTATTTATTACTATTATTATTATTTATTATTATTATTATTATTATTATTATTATTATTATTAAGAAGAAGCACATGTGAGTCACTCTCAGGGGTTAAAGAGAATAAGAATCATCTCTCTAGTTGAGAAATCCATAATATTTGAAATAAGAACTTAACCAAGCTTTCAAATACAAGTTTATTTTGGACTGAAATTTCTACCTAGCTTGAATAAACATCTCCACAACGTGGCTTTTTTGCGAGGGAGCTCTTTTAAGGGAAAGGTGAGTTCATAGAAATTAGGGCTGTAGATATGGAGGGAGGGGTCTCAAAGGGACAGGATAGGTGTAGAATTCTAAAACCTGTCTGCTTCTAAATTTGACGAAGTATTCTAATTTGCTTAGAGAAGTTTAAGCTATCTCTTACTTTGGAGGTCAAAATTTAGGAGTGGTAAAGCTTTTTCGATACACCAGATGTATGCAACTGAAAAAAATGACCGGCCCTTAAATAAAAAAAAAATGCTAGATTGTAAAGCAGTGTAATAGGCTTAGTTATGTTCTGGAAACATTACTAGAAATTACATCCCTATATCTTACAGATACGTTGCACGGAAATAGAGAGAGGGAAGACAGGTTACGTTTCTGCTTCAGTTTTCTTGCAGTTCATGCATGTCAGTTTGACATCCCCCACGAAATATCACCATGATCCTTAACAGTATATTTACACATGAAATTCAGCATCTGGGATATCGCTCTTTAAGGTCCGTGATAGTATCTAAGCTGCCGAAACCAAAAATATGATAAACAAAACAAGTAAGTTTGTCTGTCAGGTTGAAATATAAGGTCACTTTAAACTTTTAATTTGTCCCTAAACGGTCTCGGTTTCAAGTTTTGAGGTCTCTCAGTTGAAGAATCAACAAGAGTTTTATTTTTCACTTTCATTTAGCCTGCAGGCGGGGCCTCTTTTATACAGAGATTTAGCAAGAGGACGGGAACGTCAGTTTATAAACTTGGTCGAGAACGTTACAAGTTGTTACAAGACGCGCGTTCTTTCGCCAATTGTAGACGAGTTGGGGAGAGGTTTGCCGAGGTCTGGTACTAATAATGAGGCTTCATACTTTCCCACTGTAAAAGAGACGCTTGTGCCGGCCAGAAAGCTTGCCTCAACCTCAAACTCACCAAACGCCCTAATTTTTCAATTTAAACTAAAATTGTCCTCAAATTATCAGCAGACGTCTTTCCCAAACCGTATTCCACGTTGCAGTCCTCTTCCGTTTCCTTTAAGCCATTTACATAAGAACCAGACAGTTACTGCTCAAAGTTACTTATTTTTAAAAGATGGTAAGCAAACGAGTTAGAAATACCTTCCTGGCCCCGGCTGTTCAAAGGTTGGATAGCGCTATCCATTGGACAAAACTCTATCCGGTGGATAACGCTGCACGCTTTGCTATCACTTATCCGTCTGGATAGTGATTTATCCGTCGGATAGTGATTTATCCGTCGGATAGTGATTTATCCGTCCGGATAGTGATTTATCCGTCGGATAGCGTTATCGATCCGTCCTTTATATAACTGGGCCCTGAAAGACTAGTAATTCCCCAGGGAGTTTGCCTGAAAACTGAACTCGAATGCATGACTGGCTTCAAAATAGTAAAAGCCTGTTTAAAACAGGTCAACTGAATATGTGCCAACTATCAAGCGACTAAAATGTTTAAAGGACCCAGCCAAAATGGTGTTTAAAAGATGTCGAAAAGTCGAAAAGAAAACTCACCTTTAAGAAGTTTCCTTGTGTTTTTTTGACAGTTAAACATGTGCTCAGATGAATTTTCCACCTAAAATGAAAATGCGAGAAACTCCATAAAATTCTTAGCCCACGGTTTGCTAAAAGCGATCCGATGCAAAAGAAGTTTGAGTTACTAACTTATGAATGTTAGATTAAAGATGGCTTGACGCCGTAACCACAAAAACTCTTCAACATAACGCATAGAATCCTACACACCCACATATAATTTTTATCTATGAAGAGGATTGTGTATGTTGCAACGTATGTAAACGGTGTAACAGCTGTGAAACTGTAGTTCAGATGATGGAGAAAAACACCTTTTCCAGGTAAGTTCATGAAACCAGGGCAGTAATCACATTCAAAGCGTTTAAGTCCCAGAATTTTTCTCTTTTTAAAATAATTGAACCTTCAGAAGGTTCTTCAACCGACTGTTTTTAACGGCAAGATGTGGCGATATAAGCCACTTGTAAGCGATTTTTATTGAAACACTTGAATCTGCGCGGCTTTCATTCTCAAGAAACGATTATGTTTCTACTGGCCTGTTGTAGAAAGAAGATGACTGTTGTTTCCTGTCCACTGGATCGTTCTTTCATCAGTTGAACTCTTCTGCGGGCCAAGTACCCGCGGTAAACTATTTACAAGCAATGAGGTGGTAAATTAATTTCAAGTACACTCAAATACCATTTTTTACAGAAAAATTTTACATCATTTGAAAATGTTTGATGGTGAAACATTTCGTGGCATATCTATGGGGAATTGGTTGCTAGGTAACCGGTGTATGACAGCTCACCTGATTGGAGGAAAATGACAGCCTTGAGTTTGTCGACATCGTTTTCTGTAGAGAAACAGGTGCGAGTACTTTAAGCCCTTTAAGTCCTTTGAATGACTTTTAAACGCGTTTGAAAATTTATGCCTTTTTTTGTGCTCTTAGCTGTACTAGTATACTATTCGGCAAATTATGAAATCTCTCGATATATTTCTTCATGAAATAACTTAGATTCGGCGTTAAACTTCAGTTTTTTTCCTTCTTTATCTTTCAAGAAAAACAACTCATACCGTTGTCATAAATTTGAAGACTGGAATGTCAAACTATTTTTGAATCAGCCAAAAGTCATGTTTTATTTAATTAAAAAAAATGGTATAGTATGGTCTAGAAAGGTCTAGAAAACTTCATGGAATATAGTTATATTTCCTCAATTTACCCGAACAAAATATTCAGTTTTTCTATTATTGCTAATAGCAATTTTGATATCGCAGTTGTTAATTTATCTTCGTCAAATGAATTTTGATAGCAGTCAACTAATTGACTCATAAAGGAAGATGACATACTGTATTCGTTTTGTTACAAAGTAAGCGTTCCTGACAAAGAGTCGAAACCCAGAGATATTTTGGTAGTTTCCTAAAATACGTCGATCGTAAATCGATTTCTATGCCGTTTATTATTTTTTTTTTTAACGGTACTCACCAGTGTTTTGTAGTGGTAAAACTTCCATATTTTACTTCAGATTCACGACCGGTCAGTACAGTTCAACACGCCTTGATAGGTATACGCAAAATATGATTTTGGTCCAATTTTTGTTTACAGCTGACGATCCAAGTCGCGTCGTAGGCAAAGTCCAGTTAGTGGGGCGTTTTTCTTCAATCAGCAGTTATTGTTTAACAAGTTTGACCCGTTGTACAAAACGATTATAATTAACAATTGAAAGAAAATTTTCCGAATTAAGAATTAATGAGCGCAGAGGAGTTCTCTGTTTTAAATGGAGTTTCAGCAAGCAGTTGTGCAAAGAGGCGCTGTCGGGGATTGTCTGGAAGGAATAGTAAATGAATAAAAATAAAAGCTGGTTTTGGATTGAAGGAAAGTCAAGAAAATGTCTTAATTCATGAGATGAGATGAATGGAGGAAGTAGTCTTCGCATTTCTGTCATTGCTTTTTTTTGTTTTTTTTCTTATATTTTTATTTTTTTGCTTTTTTTCCGAGAGGAAAGACAGCTGCACAATATGCGACTCGAAGATGTATTTCGAGTATGTTACCTTATAGAACCTGGGCGTGTTTTCGAAGTATTTTAGATCTGCTGACCAAAACGAGATCTAACGCTCGACCATAGCCTGTGTACTAGCGAGACACTTCCTGTAGAGTAGGTGACGTAATGGACGGTAATTTTCGGCATATATGAACATAATGATGAAAAGTGTTAAAAACAAAAAGCCTTGAAGTTCTTGGAAATTCTTGGAGTTATTTGCTCACAGATGTACAGCAAGTTATTCTCATTGCTGATCCACTATGGCAGGAACGAGAAGAGCCAAAGAACAAGTTTTCGTTGTTGGTGTAGGGATGACGAAGTAAGCTGCGATAAACAGTCAAACGCGAGCAACTACACATTTTCTCAGCTGAGCGCGAGTACAAGGCCACTTTTAATTTGAAGGAGCATCCATCCATCCAGTAGCCTGTTTGGCTCGGCAGTGGATTAAATAACGAAGAATAAACTGTATGCGTGTCGAGTCTTAAGTCTATGTATTTAATGGTTCGTTTGGCCCGACGAGGTGGCTCGTTTGGTGGTAGTGATCCGGTACTATACTCTCTAGTTTTGCCCAAACGCTTGAACGAACACACAAAATGCGATCTTGACAATTTCTCTTTCAAGTCACACTCTCTCATACTCTCACGGATTTTGGAAATTCTTTTTTTTCTTTCAGATTTGAAAAGCCTTTCACCAAGAAATGGGACTATCCAGGTATGTTGATAATGACTCGTGGAAACACAGGCGGCCCAAGCTCTCTTTAAGAACCACACAAGGAACACAATTTGCTTATCGATTT
This sequence comes from Stylophora pistillata, assembly GCF_964205215.1. NCBI lineage: Eukaryota > Metazoa > Cnidaria > Anthozoa > Scleractinia > Pocilloporidae > Stylophora > Stylophora pistillata. The sequence goes on along the minus strand of NC_142524.1, from coordinate 5,521,076 downwards.
ATAAGGATTTGTATGGGATTTTCAACAAGATATCCATGGAGATAGTTAAAAATGAAAATATTAAATAAAAATGGCTTACCTTATTCTATACGTGTGTTGTTTGCTCCTGGTGTCGTTATTTTACCGATTTAACTTTTTTAAGCTTTTTTTTTTTAATCCTGGTTTTCTCTTCTTGCCTTGTCTTCTCTTTAAGAAGAGAAAACCAGGATTAAAGAAAACCACTTAAATCAAGTTAAATCAGTAAAATAATGACACCAGGAGCAAACAACACGTATAGAATAAGGTAAGCCATTTTTATTTAATATTTTCACTTTTAACTATCTCCATGGATATCTTGTTGAAAATCCCATACAAATCCTTATAAATCGATCTGCAAATTGTGTTTCTTGAGTAGTTCTTAAAGAGAGCTTGGGCTGCCTGTGCTGGAATTACATTATCCCTGTCTCTTCTGGGATTTTAGTTTCTTTTTTACCTGACTTACTAGTAACTTGAAAATTCAAGCTATTCGGATTTTTCGAGGAAATCCCCCTTCCATTCCCTGCCCTTTCCTCAGACATGAAAGCACTAAGGTTGCACCTGGCTTTTTCTGATCCCCCAGCTGAAATCTCTCATTGTGCTGAAGTACATCCTGTTGACATTATCAGCCAAGTTACATTATTTAACCCTTTATGCCTCAACATCAGTATGCTTATTCTCCATATGGTACTCTATCAATTTTCTAAGGTGCTGACAAGGAGAATTTGTTTAACAATCAAGAGCTTCTTTAGTTGGTGATCATGTCTTTTATTCTCCTTTCCTTTATGTTTGATTCAAGTAGTGATATTGTAGTGAGAAATTAGCTGCTAGTCTTTTTTAGGGATCAGAAGAGTTAAGGTTGACTCTTTAGCTGATATTAGCCCTTTCTCTCAAAAGTCATCATCTCCCTGTCTGGCAGATTATACCAGATTTTCTGAGAGCTTTCAGAAACGGGCTATGTGCATCATTTTTCCTTTCATTGATGAATTATACCGAGGCATTAAATGTCTTTAATTTAACAAATCTAAGTGACAGACGCGCCCATCTATGCCAGGTTTATATTGATAGACTCCAGAATGAGACTCACCCCAAGGTTGCATTTTATGCTAAACAGGAAGAGGTTGTGCATAATTATAATCTTAGATCTGGCATTAGTCGCTCCATGCGTCCTACTTGTAGGACCAAGCACATGCAAGAGTTTGTCACTCATAAGTATACCTAGACTGGCTTGTATAATTATGCCTTTTAGTAATATTGGATTTATTGTATTACATTTTAGTATTATATGTTTTGTAAATAGCTCTGTAATTCAGCCATTTTGTATATTGCTGGAATGAGTCTTAATAAACAGTCAGTCAGTCAGTCATTAATTCCAAGGATGTATCAGCAGATATGGCTCGAGAGGCAGGGACAGCAGCTCTGAATGATGCAGGGATTTCTTACCAGGATGTGGAGGCTGTTGTTGCCAGCTACTGTTATGGAGAGCCCACATCAGGTGTGACTGTCATTTTTACCAAAAGATGCTACTTAAGTTGGTCTTGATTTTGCTTTTACAAAGGCAGTTCTAAATGCAGGAGTGATGATATGAGCCAAGGAGAAATTAGATGCTTGTTACTTTTATGGATTAAGAGGTTAAAGTTTGTACAATGTATATTGCCTCATTAAACCTTATCTGATTTCTCCTTTTCTACAGGTCAAAGAGCAGTTTATGGTATGTAAAGTGCATGGTGAATAATTATTTTCCCTTAAAGTATTGTGCAAATCAAGCTTTACTAAGACATTCATGTCTGATACAATAAATATATGAAAGTTCATATATTTTGAACTGCAGTATTAGATACGTATGATGCATGATCCTCGCAGTATCTAATACCGCAATTCAAAATATATGAACTTTCATATATTCATTGTATCTGATTTATCATCACGGGTTTATTATGAATCAACTTCACGGCCTGCTCTCAGTTGGCTTGTTAGCTCAATTGGTAGAGCGCTGCACTAGTATCGCAGAGGTCAGTGGTTCAAATCCCATACAGGCCTGATTTTTTTCAGGTCTGATTTTCGCTATTGCATAAATAGCGCCCTCTACTGTGAGGATCATGCATCATACGTAACATTCTGTTCTTTGGAAATGTTGTTAACACTTTCACCCCCAAGATATGATTGTTAATTCTCCCCGTTTAGTTGCTTGCTCCACTCGTTCAACGTAGGCAAGCCAATCGTCATTAGTTTCATTGAAGGCTTCTATCTTTCCAATCAGCATATTGTCCTAGGCCTGAACGTCTCTTTTGTGGGCTCTGAAAATCTCGTCGTCAATCTGTTGTGTTTCATGGATTTAAGTCAGACGAAAAACTACAACTCAATACAAACTCAACGTCTATATTTTCAACATGGCGGTTCTCAAATCTACAAGGTACGCACATGGCATGCGTGTGCATATGTGACAGATACCGTGGGCCGGCATGCCTGACATAGCAATTTCCTTGCAAAACAGTTACAAGAATTTGGTGTAAGGTCAAGATAACAGCATCTACCTGATAAGTTTGAATATTCTCATAACCTGTTTGCTGGACAATGTATACATATTTGGGGAGAAGTTACATTTTAATCATTTTTGGGCATTAAAGTGTGAAAAGTAATTATATGGACCCTAAAGTACCAATAATGTTTAGTTGGAATGAATATCAATGTAATGTGGAACTACCGGTAATTTACCAATCATGTCTTTGTTAGAGTTTTTTTTTGTTTACTTTTAATTCTCAGTGGCTCATTGCAATATTTTCCTTCACTCTTCTTGGCAAGTATGATTTTTTTGCAATCAGGTTTCATTAAATTTGTGATGATTGACAAAAAAAATCATTCTTTTTTTTTTTTTTTCAAAGAAAAATACACATCTGTCTTATTTCAGAGTTGGGTTTGACTGGGGTCCCTGTGTTTAATACCAATAACAACTGTTCATCTGCATCATCTGGCCTGATGTTGGCAAGGCTGTTGGTTCTCAGTGGACAGTATAGGTGTGTCTTAGCCCTAGGTAGGTACTTTCACTTTCTTTGATATAATCGTTATTGGGAGGACTAAACCACTGTTAAGATTTCTGTAAAACTGAGGTCACACATTGAACATTGTGTTATTTGTTGATTTTGTGATATTGAGCAATATGTTTGTAATAGTGTAGTCTGATTGTCCAGGTGAGTGTAGTCTTGAGAAGGACTGTTGTCGGTTGTCGGTGAGTGACATTTCGACAACGGAGCGAAAGTCATCACCAGAGTCAAGTGAATAGTAGTTGTCAGTCAAATGTTATTAGTCCAGCTCATATAAAATGATCGGTCAGTTTTGCCATGATGTTATTGGGTGCACTCAAGTGGTGAAAGTCAGTCGTGATTGGTCTGTTTTGCTAGGATGGTTAAGTTAGATCGTTATGTGCAGTTCCTTTGTAATGTTCATCATGAATGTAATTAACAGGTGGTCCTGTGCATGATATAAATCTAATAAAACCAAAGTTATTAATAGTCTTTCTATATGTGTGCATACCTTAGCTGTCACATTGGCCAATATATCTATTAGATGAAAACAACCAAATTGAGAGAATTGTTTTGTTTGTGTTCTTTACAAAGGATTTGAAAAGATGGAAAGAGGTTTGTCGGAAAGGTACAAAGACCGTGTATCTCCTGTAAAACGTCACATGGATCACATGGTTAATATTGGTGCTGCACCTGGGCTCGTCAATCCTCAACTGAACTCTATGACTTCAGATGTTATTAAGGTAATGTATGTTTAGTTGTGCTGTTTAACTAGCCAAGAGAAGAAGTGTTATGGGACATTATAGAGACCCAATATAAAGTGACTTTTTCCTTTTCCAGGTTTCTGCAGCATAAAGCAACCGCTTCATCCATGGTTCTGATACTTTCATTCGCATTCCCTTCTCTTTCTCAATATTTCCAGGCTATAGAAAACTTGCATCTGACTTAAGCTTGCTTTGGACAGATTTTATTATAACTGACTTTTTCTTCTGTCTCATATTTGAATTAGCTGTTTGCTTATGCTGCACGAGAGCATAGTCAAAAATACGGAAGCACATTTGAACAATGTGCTAGAATTGCTTACAAGAATCACAAGCACAGCATTCACAACCCAAATGCTTGCCTTAGAAAGGAGCTCCCTTTGAGCAGCATTACACATTCAAAATTGATTTGCAAACCTATCACCTATGCCATGTCTGCACCCACGGCAGATGGTTCAGCGGCTGCCATTGTGTGCTCAAGAGAATTCATGGAATCAAATGAAATGCAGGTTTGTTTTGAGGAATTTTATTTTTTCCAGAAGGAGACTGTTTGTACTTTACCTGATTTTAAAGGCTTCTGAGAGAACATTTTTTACAACGAGAGGTAAGACAGGGGAAGTGGTCTAGAGGCTCAGGAAAACCATCACCAGCGGGACAAATCATGGTTACTCTATCAAAAAATAAGTTCAAATTTGTTGGCTTTATTGGAATGAAGTGTGAACTTTTAAGAAAAATTGAAGCAGATAGGGGCTTTTTTGAGGCTGGAAGTTTGACTGTGCACCATCATATAAGAACATATGACACTTTCCAGTTGCCACTTTTATCTGCATGAAAAGCATAGAACCGCTAAAATTGTGAATTTATGAATAATTATAACTCTTAGCTCAGAACACATGCATACTGCAGAGGTTTCATTAAGGGCCAGGCACCAGGCAAATTGACCGGTTGTGAGGACGGCTTTGCCCACCTGATTTGACCATCTGGAGGAAAGTTTATCTTATAAAGAAGTTCAGTTCAAAGAGTTTTGCCCGCCTGTGAAAACCAGTTGCCCTCCTGCAGAAAACATTAATGAAACCCCTGATACTGGCTAGGAATATGTTACTATGGTCTGTTCATCAGTGGTACTTTGCATTTAATTTGTAAACAGGTCAGTTTGCTTCACTGAAATCAATGGAGACCTTTTCTTTTATAGAACAAAGCCGTAGAGATCTTAGCTCAGCAGATGGTCACAGATCTGCCATCTTCATTTGACAAGAGCTTTATGGACCTGGCAGGAGTTGCCATGGCTACAAAAGCTGCCATAGACTGCTACAGATCATCAGATCTCACACCCCATGATGTTGATGTCCTAGAGGTTCATGATTGTTTCTCTTGCAATGAGGTCAGTAGAACTCTCAATCTGTTACTCTGTGTCCAAGAAAGAGTATCATGCAGGGTTGTCACCTAGGGCCAGCTGCCAACAAAATTCACCTGATGAAAAAGTGGCTGAATTTTAAGGTGGCCATGGCTTGGTAAAGCACAACAGGCACTTCCGAGATTACACGCTTACAATCCTTTACCACCTTTGAGCCGTGTCACTTGAAATTTCTGCTGGCACTGTAATTTCCTAGGTACAACCCTGACCATATGTACCATTTCTGAAAACAGCATGTGTTGTTTCAATCTATAGTTTGCAAAAAAGAAAATATTCAATAGTGTGTTTATATGTTCTTCCTGACCACCGCCAAACACCCAAAAACCAAAAACTGTGAGATAAAGCCGTGACAACCATGCTAAGTTAGTTCCAATGTTTATTTTAATTTTAGTTATTCATGTATGAAGCCATGGGGCTTTGCCCAGGGGGAAGGGGTGGAGATCTCATTGATTCAACTGAATGGATCGGGAATAAAAATGGTAAGGTCTACTTATTATTGCTTTTTTACAAATGAAATATTATTTTGAATAAGCATTGCTTACACGGACACCCCCCTCCCTCCCTCCCTGAAAAAAAAGTTGCACATTAGAGGCAGCCGAGTGTGTCACTATCTTCTTACTGCATTTTGTCGTCTTCTGTGATATATTTAATGAACAGACCCACAGCAGCATGGAATCTATTTGTGTGATATGATAAAAAAAGCAAAATGTTGATAGTGGTGATGTTATCTATGCGTCTGTCCCCCAATAGACCATAAGCAAAAAACCAATCAAAATGCGTGTGTATCGCAGCTTATTATATAATAAAGGGGGTCAGTTTCTAAACAAACTGTCGTACTGGCGGGGGTAACTAGGTAATTAGAAACGTTTGGTTTTATTGACTGAGTTTATAATGTAAATCGGCCGCTGTAAAGAGTTTAAAAGCTCACGTTTCGAGCACAGGGGGCCCATACAATCTGTTTGTGTAGCCGACCGTTGTTTTATAGTGAATGTACCAGATTTACCGTTTGCCTCACCTAGAGTGATATATTGCTGACTATGTACATAAGTCATTGATAAATAAACGTTGAATTACTTTACCTGTGGTGCATAGTCGTCCTTTTGCCTCAAAAATGTTTTTTTTGAGCGATTTTGAATAAGTCTGATTTCGTCGTTAATGTAATGCATTAAAGAAAGACAAGGGTGGAAGCCTTGTTTTGCAAGGGTTCAAGCGCCCGAGCGATTTTGACCCGAAAATCGCATCGCTCCGCTTTCAAACTTCGCAACATTAAGGTCAAAAGATGCACGATTCTCCTCGTACCTTCCAATCGAAAATCCATCCAAACGGACCGGAGCTAGCCCTCGAAGAAAATCAAAATCCCACAGTATTTTAGCGTCTGGGATGCGTAGCATGATTCTCATGTGCCAGCCAGAAACCGTCACGTTGATTGCCCTTTTCTGATTGGACGACGTTAAACGATGACCAATTCAAAATATCTAAGAGCCTGCAATCCTCGGAGCGCTTGGAGACGGACCCCAATAGTGGCGTAGCTTCGAAAGAATGGCTACATTGGAAACGAACGTTCGATAACTTCTTAGCTGTCCTACCGCAGGATGACCTCGATAAGCTTTCAGTATTGGCGAACTTCGTGTCTCCTTCAATTTTTCAACACATCGAGGAGTGCACCGAGTACGAAGCAGCAGTGGAAATGTTACAAGCACTTTTTGTGAAGCCTCGGAATGAAATATTTGCCCGTCATACACTTGCGACGAGGTGCCAACAGCCTCATGAAACACTGGATGAATTTCTTCAATCTCTGAAGACCCTTAGCAAGGATTGCAGTTTCCAAAGTGTTACTGCCTCTAAATACCGCGGGGAAAGCATCCGAGATGCTTTCATGACTGGGTTACGTTCACCTTCGATACGCCAGAGGTTATTCGAGAACAATACACTAGATTTAAAGACTATGTTCGATCAAGCTCGTTCTGTGGAGTTGGCAATGCGTAATTCTGAATCCTATGCTAGTCCTCTTTTGTCTATCAATGCAGCAGTTCCACCCACCGCTACGGAAGATCAGGAGCAGATAGATTCTGGCACACTAGCTGCAGTAGGATCAGATGCCCCTACTTGTTTCTTCTGTGGGAACATTAACCATCCTCGTTCAAGATGCCCTGCCCGAGAGGCAGTGTGTTCTAAATGTCAAAAAAAAGGCCATTTTGCAAAGGTTTGCCGTGGAAAGAAGATGAGCAAAAACAAAGTTTCGGACGCAGCCTGGTCTCCCACACTTGACACAGTGGGTGCCCCTGAATCCCTGTCAAAGTCTCAAGGAACTGTTACTGTCGAAGGTTTGGAAGTCAAAGCCCTTTTTGACAGTGGCAGCACTGAAAGCTTTATTCATCCAAGGTTGGTGGAGAAGGTCACTCTTACCATTCATCCTTCATCTGGTACAGTATCCATGGCTACCTCAGTGTCTAGTACAGTCAGTATCCCTAGTACATGTACCGCTAACCTCACCTACCAAGGACGTGAATATGCGGGTTACCTTCTGTCAGTCTTGCCTGGACTTTGTGCTGACCTAATCGTTGGTCTTGATTTCCAATCCCAGCATTCGAGCGTCACTTTCCATTACGGGGGCTCTGAACCAGCTTTGGCCATCTGTGGTTTTAGTACGTTGAATATAGATCCGCCTGAGCCGTTTGCGAATCTGGCGGCAAACTGCCATCCAATTGCCTCGAAGTCTCGAAGATATAGTCAAGAGGATTCCGCCTTTATTGACGAAGAGGTGAAACGACTACTCAAAGAAGGCATCATAGAGCCGAGCCTTCCGCCATGGCGTGCTCAGGTCGTTGTGACTAAGGATGGAAATCACAAGAAGAGGTTAGACTACTCACAAACAATTAACCGATTCACACTTCTAGATGCTTTCCCATTGCCCACAATAAGCGACATGGTCAACAAGATCGCCCAGTACAGAGTCTTCAGCACCATTGTATGTATGTATGTAAATCTTGATTTAAACACGGAAAATCATCAGTTACGTAATAAAAACTAAGATTAATCAACTGCTTTACATGATTGCCGTGTGGGAATCCTATATATCGACTACGTTAAGATTTCGCCTAAAATGGTTAATGGATGAAGCATTCTTTAAGTTTTTGATCTCCGAACTGCATATCATCAAGTGCCGCTCGAGGAAGAAGACAAGCCTTACACAGCCTTTGAAGCTCGAGGCAATCTCTATCAGTTCACTCGCCTGCCCTTCGGGGTCACCAGTGGAGTAGCCTGTTTTCAGAGAGAGATGATGAAGTTTGTAGATGAGAATGGTCTTGAGGCGAGCTTCCCCTACCTTGACAACGTTATTATTTGCGGCAAGGACCAAGAGGATCATGACGTTAACCTGAAACAGTTCCTTGAAGCCACCGAACACAAGAACCTCTTTTATAACACTGAAAAGTGTATTTTCTCAACCCGGTGCCTCCCCATTTTCGGATACATCATCGAAGAGGGTACCATACGGCCAGATCCTGATCGCTTACGACCCCTTCGCGAACTCCCCATTCCACACAACTCAAGGTCCATGAGCAGGTGTCTCGGGTTATTCTCCTATTATTCACAATGGATCCCAAAGTTCTCGGACCGAATCAAGCCAATTGATTCTTTTGTTTAAGTTTAAATTAGCCTTTCTGGTCTCGTTCTCTAGTACAAAATTCAAAAGAATACATTATCTCAAGCGAGGCCAGAAAGTCTAATTTAAATTTAAACAAAAGAATATTAATCCAGCAGCCATTTTTGAAAGTGGTCAATTCAAAATCGATAAAAAAAAACAACACATTTTTGAGGCAAAAGGACGACTATGCATTACAGGTAAAGTAATTCAACGTTTATTTATGATTTATGTACATAGTCAGCAATATATCACTCTAGGTGAGGCAAACGGTGAATCTGGTACATTCACTATAAAACAACGGTCGGTTACACAAACAAATTGTATGGGCCCCCCTATGGTTTCGAGCGTTAGCCCTTCGTCAGAGTGAATATAATGACTTCAAATATAACGACTCTTTTTCGCTCTCTCTAGGTGGGGAAGTTTGTCGTATTGGAGGTAGATGGGTAGTGAATCCGTCAGGAGGTTTGGAGTCAAAAGGTGTGCTCCTTACTTTGTTATGATTTTGAATAATGCGAACTTCCTGAAAAGAAAGCAAAGGTGACAGTAAGCAGAGCTCAAAATAGTCATAGTAAGAAATCTCGTCATCCTCGACCAATCAGAACGCTCGTATGTCAACGATCACCGGAATAATCGTGTTTATTTCTCTTTATTCCTACCAGGACATCCGATCGGCGCCACTGGTCTTGCGCAGTGTGCCGAACTTAACTGGCAGGCAAGTCTGATGTACATGTTTTGAAAACCGGGCTCAAGAAAAAAGGGCGTGATTTGAAAGCTACTCAAATAGGTCAATATTCCTGTAAGGGCTACAGGAAAAGTGTTATTCGGAATGTTTTCAACTTATCTTTCTTTTTTGTTTTTCACGTTGTAAACTACTTTTCAACAATACTATCGATTGCTTGTCGTCACGGCACATAATATTTTAGGGCAGAGAAAAGCGCGCGCGGGTGGCGCGAAAAAGAAGGTCGCGTGAGCACTGGAGATGAGGCGGGAAAATAAGAATATAGACATAGAGGCAAGACCGATACAACGTAGATAAGTTTTAAAACGGAGCACTATATTTCGGCTGGCCAAACCAGCCTGGTTTGGCCAGCCGAAATATAGTGCTCCGTTTTAAAACTTATCTTCGTTTTATCGGTCTTGCCTCTATATTCATATTCGTTATTTTGGGCCGATTAGATCACTGCTGATCCAACGTACAAGTGTAGGATTATCGTCCACGGTTGCTTGCTGAACATTTCACGGGAAAATAAGGCATTCGCACATTCTTTGAGTTTCCTCGTTACTCCCGACAGATCTGGGCGCGGTTTAATTGTCACTCGGTTTAGTATTTGTAACTTTTTTAACTGGTTATTAATTCTTATTGCAGCTCAGAGGTGAAGCAGGTAAACGGCAGGTGGACGGAGCGACAGTTGCCTTGCAGCACAACTTTGGAATCGGAGGGGCTGCTGTGGTGACGATGTACAAAAAGTTCAAGCCTCAAGCAAGGGAACAGCTGCATGCCAAGTTATAACACTGTCTCACTTTCGACTGACGCGAGCGTTGAAACACAATAACCAAAAAGATCAAACAGAGCTTTTCAGACCATTATTTGTTGTCAAATGCTGAACACAATTAAGAATACCGAACTCAAATATAAAGTAATTTTTACCAAAAAATGAAAGAAATTGAACGAAACATGACTTAACTAAGTCACTTACGTATGTAGCATCGTAAACATGATCTTCTTTTAATGAGGGCGGTTCTGTATATATCAGGGGTAGTCTCGTGCCCAGACCTTGGACGGTCGAGCATTTAATCAGTAGATTGTATATATCAGAGGAACATTGTTGGCCATCAAGGCAATTTGCGCTTAGTAAACACTTTCAAATGATTTTTCGTGATCTACAAAACCCAAGAATTTAACTTTTGTTTTCTGCCTCTCAACCGTTTGAGAAGTATTGTGACACTCTACGGTGGCTAATTTACGTTATCAACTCATTTGATAAAACCAAGTTATATACTCCCCCACTGACATAGCACCACAGTTTCTTTAGAAACTAACCCCCTTTATTCAATATTGGAACGCGTTTTTGAAAAGCAGATATTTTTAAATTTTTGTCTCAATGGTGGACAAACAAAAAAACAAGAATGTTTTCCATTTTGGCTTAGGACTCACATTTATTTGTTTAAGAACATACATATTTCCATGTCCGTAATTTGTCCTCCTAGTATTCCCGGAATCTCTCTGGTAAAAACGTGCGCCATTAATTTTACACCTTTGTTTCACAGTTGGTCACGCTAATTTTTCACAATCAAGGTAGGAATAAGTTCAGGCATGAGACATTGATGAACTTGTGAATTGCTTTTTTCGCTAGTATAATCTTTATTAAGCGGACTTGGAGTAAAAATATTATTTACACATGTCAAAGAATTTTTACCGAAGACGTACCTGTTATTCAGTTTACCTTTTGAAATCACAAAGCAAAGTGATTTTATAAACTGGCAAGTTTTTGTCCGAAAGGCCGTTTCGTAGATGCTGTATCAGAACCTCTGAGATTCAGCGAGCTTTTCCAAATATGTTGTCAGTCAATCCGTCCTCGACGAGATCTCGAACGTGCCTTGGTGATTCTGCCGTGTGAAATGTTTGACAGGAAAGGAAATTAATGTGCGTGCATCTGCCATCCTCTGCAGTCAGGCTTGTCACAAACTAAAGTATGTAAAAGCTAACGAAATTCAATTAAGTGAACGATCTGGTGAATTCTGGTTAAAGGCTTTTACCAATGACTGCTTTTTTGCCATAGCCACCTTTTTCAGTTCCTGTTTCACGTCTTTTTTCAAAATAGCGTATACTAAAGGATTCATAGCCGAGTTTATAATAAAACAGATGTGAATAACTTTTTTCAAAGTCTCCGAAGCGACACACATTTTGAAGGTGAAACAAAAGCAACGATAGTTTCCTCCAAGGTGACAAAGAACGAAGAATAAAATAATTAAGAAGATCATTTTCATAGAAGCTTTCTTTTCTTTGATTCTCTTAACACTTTGTTGCGGCTCCTCACAAAAATTAAACTTGAGTTGGGCAAGTAGAAGTTTTTCTTGATGCGAAATGTTTCTTGCTATCAGGAAAAGACGTCCTGTTATCAAAACAAACATTACGCTTGGCACAAGCTGAAAAATAAGTACTCTGAATGTTTCGAAAACAAACGTAAATAATTCGTTTCTTCCTGAATATGTGAAAATCGAGGGTAATGTGAACAGAAGTAACGGTGAAATCCATGCTAAAGCGATCGTAGACAATAGTCGTTTTTGTGTCATATAGGAAGCGTACGTCAACGGCTTCATAACTGTGGCAAATTTATCCGTTATCAGCGCGCATAAATTTACACATGAAGAATAGAGAAATGTATGGCTGATTTTGAACCATAGCCCTGTATGATCGGTGGATATTTCAGCGTCGAAATACGAAGTAAAAATTATCGGAAAGTAGCTTAATCCAAAGCAGAAATCGGCTAGTGCTAGAGAAAGAATGAACCAGTTCGTTGCAACGTGTAATCGAGGTCTTGTGATGATCAAATAAATTACAAGAACGTTTCCAAGAACAACAAATGCGGTAAAAAACCAACCAAAGATGAAAAACCACATCGCGACCTTCAAATAAAGCAAGCGGCTGATCTACATAAAACTGTTCGTAGTTCAATTTCGCCCTCTACGCAAGACACTTCGGCGTACACTTAACGAACTGCAAACAAATCTGATAGACCCGGGGGGAAGTGCTTTCTATTCAGACTTCAACAGTTATTTGACACTAAGAGGTAAAGTGTCTTACACAGGCAAGCGAAAAAAACTGAAGTCGTGAGCTAGCCAAGCTGGAAGTGACAACAACAATTTTTTTCACGACGAGTCGAAGAGATATTTAAAAATTAGAAATGCAAACGAAGGCAAATCATGAAATTACTTTCAATCGAATTCAGTTGAGGCTCAAAATGTTAGTAAACCGAGTTTTTATAATTTTTGATTGCCTTATAATTTGTTTAGGCTACGGTTAAGTTCAGTGTTTAATCCATTCAGTTATCAGAAATTACCCTGAAAGAGCCCTAGAAGGCCAAAACATAAATAAATAAATAAATAAATAAAAAGAATAAAAATGTGCGTGCATCGGTTTGGATGCAGAGCCATTTCCAATCAATTTCGCTATTTCTCTGTACCCTCCAAACATGTGTCGGGATTAACTCATCAGAAAAGGGAAAAAATAAACGATGTCATGAAATTTTACTCGTTTAGCCCACTCTACGTATGCCTTTATTTTTGTTCTATACAATGATTTTACAATTTTTGCAATTGATATAATTCTTTCGATGTGTACAAACGCCGACTTAAGGCGCAATTTTTACCTAAAGGATGGTTGCTTAACAATAATTTTACATGACAGCCTCAGGATGCTCTATCTTGCATGCCCCATCACCTGACATAAAAAAAGCTGTTACTAAAATTACTGACAGGAACAGGTTTATTCTTCAAGCGGAACGATCGCTCTAAAATTACATCAAAGATCATTTGAACATTTTGTTCCATCCAGAATCTAACAGGAATGATAATAATGAGTTATTTACATCACAAAACGCGTGCAATTCTATTTAGTAATCGCAACACGTTTTTTTTTTTAACTTTTCCAAACCAACACACGCCTAATTAGCCAAACATTGACTGAAAGAACATCATCTTCTACAAACCTAAATACAGTATTCACTGGCTTTTCAAATGTTTAACACTTAATTTCGTTAGCTTTTCGCCAGGTATGCAAGATAGATAAATTTAATGATAATGTCTAAAAAATGTTAATTTCTCTCGAACACGCATATATTTTTATCAGCTCTCTTTTTATATCTCTCTTCAAGACGGCGTACACCAAAGGGTTTACGGCTGAGTTTGCAACAAAAGAGATGTGGATGATCCTTTTCAAACTGTCAGAAACGGTACAAGTTTTGAAGACGTAACAGAAACAGCGAAGATTTCCTCCAATGTGGCAAAGGACGAAAAACAGAATAATAAAGATAATCATATTTACAGAAGCCTTTTTTTCCTTGCATTTCTTTCTGGTCACATTTAGTTGCGGCTGAAAATTAAACCTGATCTGAGCCAAAAGAACCGATTCTTTCCGCGAAATGTCTCTGGCTATGAAACAGAGGCGGCAGATAACAAATATAAAAAGAATGCTTGGAATGAGCTGGAAGATCGAAACTCTTAACATTTCGAAGCCGAAAATGAACAATTCATTCCCGCTAGAATAGATGAAAACGCACGGTAGCGTAAAAAGGATCAGCGGTGTAATCCACGCCGAAGAGATCAGGTAAACCAGTCTTTTCTTTGTCATACGTAAGAGATACTTGAGAGGCGTCGTCACTCCTAAGTACCTATCTGCTGTCATGACGCAAAGATTCAAAGTCGAGGAATAGAGAAATGTATGGCTGATTTTGAACCAAAGTCCAGAGTGGTCGACGGATAGCTCTGACGGGAAGAAACTTGAAATGAAAAGAAGGGGAAAATAGCTTAATCCGACGCAGAGATCAGCCAGTGCGAGGGACACCACGAACCAGTTTGCCGTTACATGAAGTTGTGGTCTTGTAATAATCAAATAGATTACAAAAGCGTTTTCAAGAACACACAGGGCTGTGAATAACCAACCAACGATGAAAAACCACATTTCTATCACTTATTTCAGGTGCTGGTAAAGTCCGACATTGTATATTCGAGGCTCACTTGATCCGTGTGACAATGAACCACTGTTGACTAGTACTGCATCTCACAAAAAAAAACAAACAAACAAACTGTTTTGGTCGCTTATAAATTGAAGTCAGCCTCCCACGTTAAGGATTCAGGCACGATCAACTGAGCAGATCAGCACATTTCCCCTCAATTCAACTGTTTTCGCAATTTTTCAAATGCATGCAAATTGAATTTCTACAGATCTCATTTTCCTCACGCAAATTTCCTGAACCCAGCTGTTTCAGTTATAGAGTAATTATATAGCCAGGTGAAAATTTGTTCAAATTTTCATTATTTTTCATCAACTGAATTTGACACAGGGTTTTTCAAACACCGTCAGGCACTTCGATTTTATTTGGCGCCTGAGATGAGGCTCTTGGGCCGTCCAATGAGGTTTGAAAGAGGCCACCTTATTTTGTTCACAGAGAACGCAAAAATAAATCATTGTCATTTCCTCTTGTCACGGTTGTCAGGCAGTCGCATACAAATTTCAACATCTTAAAAGTGTGCGGGGTGAAAAATTTCCGGCTACATTTTGAAATTGACAACACTTCACCTAAGAAAAAGAAAAAAAAAGACTTCCAATATGTACTGTATAACTCCATGGAAATCGTGCGAGATTTCCAAGAAGGAATTAATTTTTTTTTTCGAATTCTATTCAAATTAAAAAAAAAACCTACTGAAGTGAAAAAACGTCAAAAAATATTTTCATATATTCTAACCTGCTAAGCTCTATGCATGAGACCTACATAGTATAGCGGTGATTGATAATTCTTGGCCATATGGATATTTCAATTATAATTGAGTTAATTAGAAGAAAAAGAGGTCGAAATGACACTTAATTTACTTGCCGAGTTTTTAATTTTCCCGTGCTTTTTTGGGGGGAATTTTTCCCACAGCTCACGGTCTGCCGAGGTTTTTTTCTTTTGATCCTATAGAGGATAGCTTCTCCGCTTGATTGCACGACCCTATTCGAATTCTGTTTCAGCATATACACGATTCATTTATTCATAGATAAAAGAGATCAGTAACCACATCGATAGGACCAAAGTTACTAAAGGGTTTCAGAAACGATATACAGCAGCAAAACTAAACACTGGCGTGATCTCTTGACAGCGAACACAAACAAGTACTCAATACCTTAATAGAGGAAACAGCCACCTTACGAAAACCATTACGGCGGCGGCAACGATTCATGTTTTAAATTTCTTGAAAAAAGTGTAGAAAAATAACTCTGCGCGTATATTTGAAGCGTTGTACATTTAAAAGTTGTTTATCCATGCAAGTGCATTTCAAAGTTTACACCTTTTCAAATTGTCCAGTGAAAAACAACAACATGAAATCGCCAAAGTTTGCGTTGTTCAAGAACGGAAACCCTAACTAAACGGAAAATATTTCGATCAGACATGCTCACCTCACATTGAATGAGAGGCCTGGCGCAATTGAAGATCGTAAACAGAGCAAGCCACTGGCAAATTCTTAAGACAAAATAAAGGTTTATTTTAACATCAATTTTATCGTCAGCGTCGCCGCCCTGACTTTGTAAGGTCCTTGGTAACTGTAAACGGAAGAGTATTAAAAGAATTAGCAGTAGTGCCATGGTGCACGCTAGATAAACTCAAAAAATAGCTGTAGCTTTGACCTTTTGAGCCCTAAGAGTGATTAACATCCAATTCATGTGTGCCGGATGAGGATGGGCGAATCCCTAAGGATCTGCTGTATAGCGAGTTGGAATCCGGTTCGAGGCCTATTGGCAGACCTAAGCTGTGTTTCAAGGACGTATGCAAGAGAGATATGTTCGCCACTGTCCTGCCAACAGATAACTGGGAGCTACATGCTGCAGATCGGAGGATTGGAGGTCTGTGTGCAGTCTGGCACTCCAGGGGGAAGAGGATAGGCTGAAAGCTGAAGCCGATGATAGAAGAGCTAAGAGAAGAGCAGCAATGAACAAAGCAACTTGTGTTCCAGTGGCATGTGTCTTCGTGTGCAGTGGATGCGGCCGTGTCTGCCGTTCTAGAATTGGGCTTTTTAGCCACGAGAGAAAGTGTTTGTCGCAATTGCGCTAGTCATGGACATGGTCTGATGACTGCCTACTACTCTTCATTATATCACACCTGAATCAACCATTAAAAGGACGAGAATAAAGGAAATGATCACCGACTTAAGATGTTCTTGATTGTTAAACAAGTTCTCCTTCTCAGCACCTTGGGAAATGTATAGAGAACAGTGAGGAGAATTTGCATACTGATATCAGTATGTTAGGGGAAGCAAGGAATTTTCCGTTCTTTGCTCCAAGTTGCTTTTCTTACTTGAAATGTGACTTTCAGTTTCTTTCCGTCAGCACTGACTGAATTAGATTTGCAATATTTGATGGCGAAACGTCTCTGTTTTTGTTCTTTAAAGGAAGAAGGTAAGTTAAGTGTAAGTTTCCACCCTGCCAACAGAATTCGCTATCGACTTATAGACTATAGTCGAACCTGTGAAAGCAGTCACCCACGGGGAATTGCTGGGTGACCGCTTAACTGATACAGGTCGACCAGCAAATGACTTTTGTGATGTTTGAGCGTAAAATTTGTCCTAAGAGTCCAAAGCAGGCCGGAGTACAAAGGATAAAGATAATCCGCAATGCAATGCGGACAACTCGAAGTGCTAACATCGATTTCGGGGGACGGACATGGAATAGATTTGACTTCAGTGAGATATCATTAGTAGTTTTATCTCAGTGGTTTCACGTTACGTTACCGTTCAGACTGATCGCTGGGACTTAGTACAGTAGTGAGTGGAAAAGATTTCAGGACTCTGGCGACAGGTTGATGCTTGATGACTTGGATACAGATTCAGCTGTTGTGTATTTCCCTAGGTTTTTTGTTTTTCCATTGCAGACCACGTGATTAAGGTTCTTGAGGGATTACTTCTTTGAAAACGGGCTATATATTTCCTCTTTTTGAATTCTAGACTTTAAAAGAGGGACTCAAACCTCTTGAGGATTTTAATGTACAAATTAGGTCTATTATCAGAAAATTATAACTTGAAAATTACGACGTTGCGACGCCAAAACATCATGACATGATGACGGCCATAATTCATTGTCAAACATATGGAGCCCAGGCCCCACAAAATTCATTAGTGGCTACGAAGGACTGGGTGAAACCCACCGCCTCTCAGGGGAAAACAAATATGGTGGAAGGGAGTGAGTTTTGAGAAGGAATATTCAGTTGGGAGAATGCCTTACAAAACGTTCTTATAGACACGAATTTTTCGATCTAAGCCTGAGATGAGTAGGTGGAGGATCGTAAGATTCACCAGAGATGTGACAGTAGGCGCTAGTCGCCTAGTTGGAGTCACAGTCGTTCGCTTTTTCATGTCATGTTGTACAGTTTTTGTGATTCTGTGGATTGCTGTGTTACTGTACGTCAGTTTTTACTACGCTTACATGCCAACCGTCAGTCATGTTAGGCCGGTATTCCTGCTATTTAAGTAAGTCTGTTTTCGTTCGTTGTCTTTAAGGTTGATTCTTATGTAATCGGCACGTCGAACTGTTTCGTGAACGATTACTTTTTGTGTTTCTGTTGTTGTGCGTAGCTCCAACTGCGATGATTCACGAGGGAAAACTTTGTGTTCCTTCCCTGAAGCCAATTTGTCTTTGAGCACTGGAGAACGAGTAAGTATAAATTTGAAGGCAACTTCATTTCGATGTTGCCTTGAGCAAAACTCGTGACTTGAGCACTTTTATTGTTTGGCACGGAGGTGCGAAAGTCCATTTTGCTCTAGGGCAAAGATTTTGCAATTTTCCTCTGTGTGACAGCAAAAGTGACTTTACTTTAACCAGTTTAGGGTACATTCTTGTTCTTATTACTTATATTTACCGTTTGATCCGTCATTTATAAATTTAATAGCTGAAATTTCCAAGTCGATTGTGTTCTGAGTCACACGACGTGACAGCTGTCAGCAAAGCCCCCCCCCCCCCCCCCAAAAAAA